>NW_027281436.1:0-5000 GCF_046629955.1 Centroberyx affinis
TTAACTAAAAGTAGCAATACAACAATGTAAAGATACTCCATTACAAGTAAAAGTCCTGCATTCAAAATCTTACTTAAGTAAAAGTACATAAGTATTGGCAGCAAAATGTACTTAGAGTATCAAAGTAAACGTACTCATTATGCAAACTGTCCCCATTTAGAGAGTTATATTTTTCATAAATTATTGGAATATTAATACTGATTTGATATTACATGTAAGCAGCATTTTAAAGGTGTCAACGTGAAGCTAATCTTACAATTTAGCTATACTGTTGGGTAGTCTAATATATAACAATGCTCTTTTATAGTTATTTTATAAAGATGATCAAATGTTTTAAATATAAAATATTGATCTGAAAAGTAACTAGTAACTATAGCTGTGAAATAAATGTAATGGAGTAAAAAGTACAATATTTCCCTCTAAAATGTAGTGGAGTAAGTACAAAGTAGCACAAAATGGAAATACTCAAGTAAAGTACCTCAAAATTGTACTTAAGTACAGTACTTGAGTAAATGTACTTAGTTACTTTCCACCACTGCACATTTTAGGTATTTTACATTCTTGCTCACGGACATTTCGACACCGGGTGTTGAGAGCAACAAATGTAAAAGCTTTCATGTATATGTTGAATCACTGCTGTGTTATGTCAATCAGCAAAAGAGAGAAGCAAAACGGACATTTATTTATATGAAAATAATACAGATTATATGTAATGTAAGACGAAACACGACTTCCTGTGATGGGGGAGGGGCGGGTTCCACTCTGTAGCATTTAGTTAATGGAACCCAATGGAGCCACAATTATTATTAATGTCGTAGAAAGACAACGATTGTTTTTTCATCGATGAAATCTATACGCTTTTGAATGTGGAGGGTGAGATCACTGTATTTACATAGCACGGTTAATCTTAGGATTTTGGCTTTCCCCTGCATGTTTTCTTTTTAAAAAAAAAAAATCTCAATACTGTTGAATGCTGCTTCTTAATATATGCAAACTAAATAAATCGGTTCAAATCAAAAATCTCCAGATGCACAGTGAAGAGTCTTAAGATTATCAGACAAAACATTGAAAAACTACAAACGACTACAACCACATCTCCTGGTTTTAGGATCTCCGTCAGACGCTTCCTTTATAAAGGCAAATGAGTCGTTCATTTATGGAAATGAGCTACAGTACAACATTACACACAACTTAATTCGAAGTCTCTATCCATTAATTGTCTGAAATGTGTTAATCGCTAACCTTTTCCATTACTTACGTTGAAACAGCTGCAATCTGAAAATCAGTGTTATCAGTGGAGCTCAGTACTTACTTTAAGATGATTTTAGTTATTTTTTTCCCCTGCGTTGTGAGATGTTTCATTAAAGAACAATCAAAAAAGTCTCTATTTATTTCTTCTTCTTCTCTTCCTGTGCCGGTGCTTCACCCACCTAGCTGCCAGTCCTCCGGGCCGCAGGTTCGATACCCGCGGCTTCCCGTCCTTGTCCGTTCCTCCTGAGATGGTGAGGCCCAGCGTGCTGCCTTCCTTCTTCACCAACTCCACCATGGTCACCCCCCGCAGAGCTTCTAACCAGAAACACACACACACACACACACACACACACACAGAAAGACAGATACATACACAACAAACAGGAAACGAGAAACACATACCCACACATAGAATGACAGACAGTCACAAGCATCCAAACCGAGAGAGGAACACACACACACACACCCGTATACACAGATGTGTGCACATACACACACACACACACACACACACACACACACACTCTCAGACACACAGGAGGGAACGAACCAGAGAGATAAATGGTTAGCGGCTGCCCTCTGTCCATTCTGATTGGTGGATTAAGACGAGGCCGAGATACAAGCAAGATAAACCAAGGCAGGTTGGCTGTGCTGTGAGTCCTTCAGCAAGACTCTGATCTGCTGCCTGCTCACACACACACACACACATACACACACACTGCAGGTCGCTCTGGAAAACACAGGCAGCTGAAACGACTAACATCTAAGTGTAAAGATTGGATAAGATAAGTGTCAGTTGATGAGAATCAGCACAGACTTTTCCATAAAAGCAGCTTTATGGAAAACAGGGTTGGGAACTTCTACAGCGATGTTCCTCCCTGAAAAATTCCTGATGGAAAAGCCTCAGAAACTTACATTTAGAATAAGTGATACTAAAGATTTTCATTGAAACCAATACATATGAAAATGTTTAGACCGTGTGACACTTAAACTTTCCATTAAAAAACAATGTATATGATAATATTTAGACAACATAATACTTAAATTCTGGAGTGAAACCAACACATACAAAGATATTTAGACTGTGTGACACCAAAACTCTCCACTGAAACCAATACATGTGAAAATATGCAGGCCGCAAGATACTTAAACTCTCCGTTGAAACAATACATACAAAAACATGTAGATCCTGTGACACTAAAAGTCTCCATTGAAGCCAATACATACAGTATGGAAACATTTAAACCCTGCAACACTAAAACTCTCCCCTGAAACTGATATATTTATATATGAAAACACTAAAACTCTCTATTGAAACCAATACCTACAGTATGAAAATATTTAGACTGTGTGACACAAAAACTCTCCACTGAAACCAACACATGTGAAAACATGTAGATCCTGTGACACTAAAACTCTCCATTAAAACCAGCATATATGAAAAATATTTAGACTCTATTTAGACTTAAACTTTTTAGAAACGTCCAAAGACATTTTGACTCTAAATTTAAAAACCCATACACAATAATATGAAAACTTTCAGATCGCATGACACAAACTCTGCATTGAAACCAATACTTGTGAGAACATCAGAATTCAGACACTGAAAATCTAAAGACCATTGAAACCAACACTGAATAAAACATTTGAATTAAATTTAGACAAGGCATCACTAAAACTCGCCTTTAAAAATGAAACATGAAACAAAATCTCTTAAACCATGTGACACTAAAACCAATCCTAAAGAAAATACTGTAACACTACAATACTAACGAAATTCTCTGACACATTATTTAGCCACATGAAAGTAAATCTCTTCATTGAAACCAACACTATTTACTTAAACAGCCTTCAGCTCATATAACACTGCAACTCTCCATTGAAACCAGTGCAAGGGGAATTCTCTATGGACTGTGGTAACTGGGATAGGATCAAGGCTGGGTGGAACACTGACTATTCAACACTATTGCACCGTGTTATATTCCCCAAACGCTTAATTAAACGCTAAACAAAGGCATCAAAATATTCAGAAATATCACATGCAACGTCTTCAAAACAGTCTCCCAGCAGCAGGATTAAGTGCAGCGGGCCAGCTATTCTCCGGGTGGGTCGAGGCTCGGAGAGGTAAACAACTTAATGGGTTGACTTGGGAACGACGAGTTTAGTTCGGTTCACCTGCTGCTTTGATGTTTGGAGTTCACGACAAAAGTTCAGGAGGAGATATTTTCATAATCTTTCATGATAACTGTGAACTGGAAGGATGCAAAAACCACCAACCATAACTCAGTGGGTGCAGAGACTGAAAAGGGTTTATATTAATGGAACGAATGACTGCAAGTCTGCAACTGAAACGGATACTTTTATATACAAAGGTGGACTTGTGTTACGCTATACCTAGGTGTTTAACTAAGTGAGATGGGTTGATGTAACAAAATGTGTTATTATAATGGAATAACCCCGAAAATGCCATTGTTCTGTTCCTCAGTAACTGATCCTGCTTTGCTGCAAATGCCCCCCTCTTTTGTAAATGTCTGTTTCTTTACCTATTTTTTTATTTCTTTCTATGAGGTCCTATGTCAGGGAATGTTTTGTTCTGTAAAATAATGGAAACATTTAAATAAAAAGTGAGACCACTTCTCCCGGGTAAATAAAGACCAGAATCCTCCAACTCAGCTACGCTTTACTTCCCCAGTCTCTGTGTTTGGCAGCTCCAAGGTGGGGATGTGTATGTGTAGTCCTGATTCTCCCTGTAAATCCACATATTTGGCCTTTGTGGATTTAGCATGTAGGATTTACAACAAAGGTTAAGTGCTGGCTAAAAGCAAACCAGAGCTGTACTCATTTTTAGCTAATTGTACTCTAAATTACTATTGGTGTATGGTGTATATGTATTGGTCTATTGTGGTATGTGTATTTTATTGTATTTCCATATCTGTAGTGTACTGTGGTTTTATGATACCAAAAGCTGTATATTTTAATTACACTGTACATGTAAAAGCCCAACTAGGGACAAGAGTTGAAAATTAACAATAGCTATAAACTCTCTGTGCAGCACATCAGTTTCATGCTCTGTATTGGAACTATGTTAAATTGCATCGTCCCTATCAAATAAAATTCAAATAAATAAATAAAAAGCACTGGACTGTTTCACTCTGCATGTTGCCTATAGATTATACTTTGCTCAAAGGTGCACAGACAGCAGTTGTTGGCGGATGGTGGAATCGATGGCAGGGTGGGCTAATAGTCACATGTTCGATCCCCTCAGCAGCCATGTGTCCTGCTGAAGTGTCCTGGAAACAGACTGAACAGCTGAACTCTTCCGTTCCAGTGATTGCAACTCGCTCTGGATAACAGCATCTATACTAAATGTCTAGACTTTAGACTCAGAAAAGCACTGGAAGCATCAGATGAATGCATTTTCAACTCTTTTCAGCGCAGACTAAAAGCATGAAAAAAAGCACGTCAAACCAGCCTGACATGTCTGCTCTGAACTCGGGTTTCAGTTTGGAGACGTCAGACATCTGAAAAAGTCTGTTTTTGGTGAGCTTTTAGCTGTAATGAGCAGTGACCTACTTCGAGCCAAACTGACTTACAAAGGTGATACAAACCAAGCAGGTATTTAACTAGAACAACACAGGTGTACAGATATAGAAAATATATGAACACTGCCTTGTATAGCTGCTAGCTGGTCTCCAAATATAAGAAACAGACTGTAGAACAGGCCATGAAACAGAAAATATGATCTGGTA
>NW_027281436.1:10000-17500 GCF_046629955.1 Centroberyx affinis
TTCATAGCGACACATTTACAGACATTCACTCCTGGGAGCTGCCCAGGACAAACACTGCACTTATAAACAAGCCAACACACACACACACACACACACACACACACACACACACAAATGATTCATACTGGCTCTGCTGTGACATACGCGTGTTTGCCAACAGTCTCTCATCTCTCAACCCATTTCTTCACAAAATGCTTCATCTCTTTCTTTACCCATGACTCACAGCTCATATCCTCATATTCTACTCACTGAAAATGTCCCTGTCTTTTAAAAACAAGTTCAGGTTCAGAACAGTCCGACGGTACTAGTGGTATTACAGTAGTGGTGACATATTGACTTTATTACTGTAAATATCAGTTTATTTGGATAGTATCTCAGCTCCCTAGTTGATCAGCTGTCTTCACATACATAGAAACACTGTTTATACAACAATGTGCTTAATCATAAAATGCTAAAGTATGTGTTGCCTTATGATCATATAAAGATGTAGCTATATACACTGAATGTACAAAACACTAGCGGCATCTTCCTGATATTGAGTTGCAGCTAGGGCTGGGCGATTATTCAATATTATCGTTTATCGTCTTTCAGTGGAATCATATCGTGATGATATGAAGATATTTTGATATTGTGACACATATTTCTGCTGTCTAAATTGATGATGACGAGCAAATTTTACTTAAAAACTCTCATAAAATGAGGTATGGTAGGAATATTATTTGAATATTTCTGTCTGGTTTGACATCACACCTAACAGCACCATTCGGTTCAATGAGATGAACAATAATTTGATTATTTAACGTGATTTTGCATACATGAACCATATTCTGATACATATTGATATCGAGAAAAATCCTTATGATTATCATGATATTGATTTCAACCATATCGTCCAGCCCTAGTTGCAGCCTCTTTTTGCACAATCCACATCTGAATTGACTGATTTTCTCTTAATCTCCATCTCCTCCTTTGTGATCAGTATAGATTTAAAGGAAATCAATAAGGGATAATGGCTTTCACCTGGATTCACCTCATCACTGTACTTCAGTGTCCCTGATATTTTGTGTATATCACATGTATCCCAGCAGTCCATGCAAACTAAGAGACAAAGAACCCAAAAGCAAGTTTAAAATAAGTTTAGAAGTATTGTGTCACGTCAACAAAACTATAAGGTGTGAAGATTCACTATAATACAGTTTGGACTTTGTTTTATTAATTAATTACATGCTGCTCAGTGCAGAACAGAGTTGACTCAAGTATAAAATTATTTTTGCCACACTGTGATGAAGTTTCACAGCGCCCAGTTTCGTGTCTCACTTCCAGCTTCCCTGCCTGAATTTGGCTAATAAAGGCACATTTATTAGCCAAATTCAGGCCGTAATAAAAGCCGTTTTGTCTTTTTTATAAAAAGACAAAACGGCTTTTATTTCATTATCCAGCACTTTTCCACCATCCATGTAAGTAAGTAAGACTTTAACTATATGGCACTTTTCAAAACAAGTGTTACACAGTGCTTAAAGAGCTGCTAACCCTAAAATCCTTTATAATTCTAAGGTTATAGGAATATTTTTCTTCCATGTACTGTCAGTACAGCATGGCTCTGACCTCTGCACTCCTCACTATCGGCTGCCTGTAATGTTGTTGATCTAGGAATTGAAGCTCATTCTCACTGGAAGTCCCAGCGGACGAGAGCGACAGCTAAATGCCAGAAATATTACAGTGTAATGTAAAATGTCACACTGAGAAAGGGTTGGAAAATTAAGATGCAGCACCCCAAAGGGAAATATCACTTCAACAATAACACCGGTTTCCAAAACATGACAGTGAAGCGCAAGCTGCTGCTGCTGAGAGTCTGAGGGGAGAAGAGCCGTCCTACTTTACAGCTGAGAGGAGGGGATGGAGAAGGAAAAGAGGTGGAATAAGTTTAATAAACAACCTTTTTAAAGAGTTGTACACAGGAAGGGGGAGAACCGGTGAAATTTGGCTTTGTCTGGTTAAGTTTGTTCACTCTACAAGACACTCTGGCAGAAACATGCAGCACCTGGAGGTTTTACTTTAAAATTCTAATTTAAACATTTTTGGCTGTTAAAATGAAGTGGTTGGCAAATTTTGTAATTCATCACTTCATTTGGCTTTTGTATGTCAAACTCTACTTCATAGTGGTGTTAGTTCAGTGTATTGACTAGGGGGTAGATGATATATCAGGCCGATATTGTCCTTTTATTAAATATAGGCAAGGCAAACTTTATTTATATAGCACATTTAATACACAAGGCAAATTCAATGTGCTTCACATAACAATACATAATTTGACATTATCAACTCATAAAATGGAATTAATAAGAAAGAAAGAAAGAAAGAAAGAAAGAAAGAAAGAAAGAAAGAAAGAAAGGAAGAAAGAAAGGTTCTGGGTTTCAGTTGAGAGTTTTAGTGTCCCATGATGCTCTAAATGTTGTTTCTGAGGCTTTTCCTCCCTGGGAAATTCAATCAATCCATGTCACTTTTTTGGCATGAATCCTGCGTCAAATCCTTGTATTATTAACATATGGCAATGTATTATAAATACACAATAATGCTATGTAAATACTTGAATAATCTCCCTCATACATAATCTACTTACGAGGGTGCAATATCACATTTAAACACTTTATACATACACGCTTGTAAGAAGATTACCTTTAAGGGAGATTTTCCAGGTGCACAGTGAGAGTGTGTATTTACCGTTCCATAGTTTAATGAACAGGCAGATACACTGGAAAGTCTTTTGCAAAGTGTTACCAAAGTTAGTTTCCTCCCTGGTTGTGCTGTAAAACTGAGGCCATTATTGTTGTGTGTCTGAGGGGGGAACAGATGTCTTACTTTATAGCCTCTGGTAGGGAACTTCAGAGACGCGTAAAGACTTTAATATTTAATAAATTGCGCCTTCGGTTCTGCCTGGAACTAGATTCACACTCCACAAGTGCCTGAAACTGAAACTTTAAAAACTGCTGAATAGACTGCAGAGGCCAGACTGCTGTGAGAAGTTGCCATTTTCAATTTCCAGTGTTGAATTGGCTTTTCTGGATACACCAAGGGTTTCACCTGATCCCAGGACTGTAATCAAAACCACCTCATTCGAGTCCAAGTCAATTCCAAGACCAGATCCAGTCCAGACAAGGTCCAGAAGGGGTCGAGACCAAGTCAACACCAAGACCAGAGCAATTCAAGACCAAATAGGCAATAAACAGTGTCCATGCCTTTCCAAATGTAAAAACATTGCTTAACCTTCTACCCTAAAGACCATCATTACAAACACATCTTTGGAACAAGGCTTGTTCAAACCCACAGAACTTTATTTTACATTCTAGTCCAGATCTCAAGGTCTCCAAAGATACCAAACAAGGCAGGCTGAATTACTGGGAAATGTGTAGAAAATAATGCACAAACATCTATCCATTTTTTCCATTTGATGTAATGGTACAGCCATAAAAAAAATGTCATCTTGGGTTGGAATATGTCACTCAATATAAGCGTGTGGAACGAGCAGATACAGAATATGGATATGACACTGCCACACTGACACTTCTGACTTTGAAGCTACTTAAGAGGAAATGTAGGGGGGAAACTCAGAGTGCAAGGGGTTAAAGAGTTTCTTAAGGATGAACAGAGATGTAGATCTACCTGCAGGAGCCTGGCTGCTGGAGCCTATCCCAGCATGCATTGGGCAGACGCTAGGGAAACACTCTGGACAGATCTCTGTGTTTGTCTGATGAGGCAAACACACCGACCAAACACACTCACACTCACATTCACACCTATGGGCGATTTAGAGTCTCCAATCCACCTGAGGATCCAGGAGGAAACCCACGCAAACACAGAAACTGCACACAGAAAGGACCAGGGTCCAAGATTCAAACCCAGGACCTTTTTAAAGACTATTTTTTGGGCACTTTCACCTTTGTTCGATAATTCAAAGTGGAGAGAGACTGGAAAGATTGAGAGAGAGAGAGAGAGAGAGAGAGAGAGAGAGAGAGAGAGAGAGGTGGGTGACATGCAACAAAGGTCCTGGGTTGGATTCGAACCTATAGGACGCTGCGTTTACATGGTACGCACCTTAGACCAGTGGTTCTCAACGTGGGGTCCGGGGACCACCAGGGGTCCTTGAGGAGGTTCAAGGGGGTCCCCAGCAAATTGATGAATTGTTAAACTTAACCATTATTTAATTGACAAGAAGTTAGAGAAGACAATTAGAGAATGTAGAAGAATGACTATTTTGATCATAGTTTCTCTGTTATCTCTCTACCTACAATACAGATAGTCAAAATCATATCTAATAATAAAAATATTCTCAGATTTGGATGTGAAAAAGGGGTCACATCAAGGGGTCCTTGATGGGAAAAAGGTTGAGAATCACTGCCTTAGACCACTGAGCGACCAGGACGCCGCAAACTCAGGGCTTTCTTGTTGTGAGGCGATAATGCTAACCGCTGAAAACATATCTTTGAATTTTTGTTTGATAAATGGGGAAAAAAAACAAAAAACATCCAATAGCGGCCGAGATCAAGACAAGTCCGAGTCCGAGACCGAGAGAAGTCCAAGACATGAGAAAAAGGGGTTTAGAGGTTGAGACCGGACCCAAAGTACTACAAGCCCCCGCCTGATACCAATGAAGTATGAAGTGTTTTAAGTATTTGGCCGAGCCTCAGTCCTGTAATCAGAAGTTGACAGTGAAGCGGAGGCTCTGCGCTCTCTGGCAGCGAACTTCAGAGAGGTGCGATCAATTTTAATAATTCATAATTTGTGGTTCCAGTTCTCCCTTAAAATGCCTTCATCCTCCTCTCCACCAACGGATTTTTAGATGTCTCACTTTCACCGTTGCGTAAAAAATTAAAGGCCCGATAGTTTTTGAAGTTGTGCTTTAAATGTTTTTTTTTTTTTCTAACTGTAACTTACTGTTGGCAATGTCCCCCATGTGTATAAAACTCTCTTATGACCCTGACACCAAGCCAAAACACTGATAATACATTCGAAAATGTCAAACCCGGCTGGGTGTCGATGGGAATGGGTTCCTAAAAAGGCGCCTTTTTAGATGCACCGAGGTTTTTTTGATCTGGTATCAATGAAATATTAAGTATTTGAAGTGTTTTGCCAGCTGTAACTCCTCCAATCAGTTTGACAACCGCTGTGACAGTGAAATGGAGGCCGTTGTTTCTATGCATCTCAGGGGGAAACGGTCTGCTCCACTTACCGCCTCTGATAGGGAACTTTAGCATAATAAGTTTAATATTTCATATGTTGTGTTTTCAATTCTCCTTTAAGCTATTAATACTTTACTCGACAAGTGTCTTAGAGGTCTCCGTTTCAGTTTTTAGGGACTCGTCATAATGTACTGTCTGTTTTTAAAGACCAAGGACTTCAATCACTGCAGAACCAAACCCCTTAATTTGACCCCTGAAATGTACTTAATTTCTCCATTACATAAGAATTAATTATCCATTAAATCCATCCATTAAAAATAACATAGCTTTAAAAAAAAGTTTTTAAGGGGCCTATTCATGGGTTATTCATGTGTTACTATTCATTAGTAATTAAGGGATTTTTAACAGGGTTATTAATGAGTTATTCATTGAAAGTTCCTGTCTCCCTGAATTGTTCATTATATTATACAGTCAGCAGTCAAAAAGGCGGTGTTTAAGGGGGTTTCGATGGGGTCTCCTCCATTGATAACTCCCTTAACTAATTTTAAGGGGATTTTGCATGAATTGAAGGGGTGCGTTAATGTAAATTAATGAAAATGTAAAGTTGTTTTAAGGGATTGGTGGTTCGTAGATTTCATTAGGGAACACATATTAACTATTAACTATGGGTTTTCTCTCAATAGTTTAATAATTTCTCTCAATAATATGTGATACTAACACTTTATAAGCCCCATACTGAGCAACATATACTAAGAGCCTGACTCATGTGCAACAACTTCCTTACTGACTGCTATAAGCACTAATTGGGAGGCTGTTGAGGGAAAACTCATAGTTAATAGGGTCTACTTGTAGAATACAATAGTGCAGAATAAGGTGCTAATAAGTGGTTTGTAATGACTAATAATGAACCAATACACTACTAATATGCATGTTAATAAGTAACTTATTCATTGTTAATATGTGTTCGCTAATCTAGAGTGTTACCTGAGATGCATATACATGTTTAGGTTCTCATCCACTATCAATGATATAGCCCATGAAGTATTTGAAGTATTTTGCTAAGCCAGACTCCTCAGTTCAGTCTGACAGCTGTGACAGTGAGACAGAGGCTGTTGTTGTGGGTCTGAGGGGAGAAGATCCGTCCTACTTTACCACCTCCGGTACATCAGAGAGGTGGAATAAGTTTAATAATTTATAAATCGTGGTTTCAATTCTCCTGTAAACTGTTTTCATGCCCTACTCCAGAAGTGCCATTAAGTTGCATTATGATCGAGAACAATTGCACCATAGCTTAAAACACAAATTGCACTACTATAGTTAAGAGAGAAATAAGTATTGTTGACGTTGTTCAGCTCCTGGAGGAGCACAGTAAACCAACTCACTCTCCTCAACAGAGGAAAAGTACTTTCAAGCAGCTGGAAGGGATTTCAATACACAAGTGTGCAAAAATCTGCAAAATCCTTTTATCTCCTAAGTTGTGGTTTTAATTCTCCTTTAAATTACATTCACACTTTGCTCCAAAAGACTGCCTTTAAGTCTCAGTTTCATCTGATCTTAAAAAAAAACCCTGTGAAGAACTGCTTTGGAGGTTTTTGAAGTTAGAGTTAGAAATTTATTTTAACTAATTTACTGTTGACGTTGTGTAGAAAGTATTTCATGACACTGTCACCAAGCCAAACCAGTGATAATGGATTGTAAAATGTGAAAAACCACCAGCTGTTTTCAGTTCCTGAAAAGCTAGCCTTTGTAGATACACCAAGGTGTCAGTCTGATATCATATGAAGTATTTGAAGTATTTTGCCAACCCATACTCCTCAAATCAGTTTGACAGCCGCTGTTAAAGTGAAATGAAGGTTGTTGTTTTTTTTTCTGAGAGGAGAAGATTTGCTCCACTTACAGTCTGGTACTTCAGAGAGGTGGAATAAATTTAATAATTCATGAGCTATGGATTAATCTTTACTTTAAAAACCCTAAATCCTTAACTGTGTTCATTTGATAAAATAATTACTTTACTAATCTTGAAAAAAACGTCAGTATGACATTTTTTTAAGCCTATCCCTAAGCACATGTCAACATATGAACCATTGTCCTATACGATAATAACTGCAATTTATACTTTATAAATTATTTACATTTATATTTACTACATTTACGCTATTCTACTCATTATTTCGGGTGCTGCCCTAATAATATAGATAGGAGAATGCGGTCAATCTCATATTATTCCATTGCACATGCTTTTGAGATCAGAGCTGCCACACGGATTTATCATTATGGATTTATTTTACAAAGTCTCCAAAAAGACACTGCAGTTCAAGGCTGG
>NW_027281436.1:22500-32500 GCF_046629955.1 Centroberyx affinis
ACACACACAAATATCACACAAGAATATCACAAACAGAAGAGAACAGACACAAACACAAAAACACACACCCATGCACATGCTCTGACAGATGCACAGGGCAATATCACATAATTACACAAACACATTCACACACACTCTCTCTCTCTCTCTCTCTCTCTCTCTCTCTCTCTCTCTCTCTCTCTCACACACACACACACACACATTTATATAGCTGTGCCAGAGGGCTCTGCTGTGCTAGTTGCAGCCATGATGACCTTACATTATCTATGAGGACTGGGAACTGTTTTAGGTAGAGTGACACACACACACACACATATACACACACACCAACATGCACAAACCATATACATTAATTCATTGTATATGGTACATTCATACTGTTGTATGTACACACACACACACACACACACACACACACACACAAACTATATACATTCATTCATTCATACTGTTGTATGTACACACACACACACACACACAAACTCATACGTATAAGTATATGCATGTGTATGAGCAAATGCAGACACACACGAAAACTCATTACTCACAGACACACACACACACACACACACACACACACACACACACACACACACATTACACAACTCTGAAGTGAGTGTATGCGACAGGGATGTGCAGTGTGGGCGGACCCGCATTATGATCAAAGTTTCACCTCGCTGTGTCGGATATGACACACATACACACACACACACACACACACACACACACACACACACAGACACACACAGCAGAAAGCAGTGAGTTTAAGTGCCATTCTACATTAGCGTCGGCGTTTGTGTGTTTGTTTCTGTGCGTGTGTTTGTGTGTGTGTGTGTGTGTGTGTGTGTGGTAACATGAAAGAGAAGAGCCTATTCAGTGAGGAATGACTGCACAGAAGCCATTCCTGCTGTACTACACTACAAAACAAAAGTGCTTCAAGGAACCTTCAGGGGTTCTTCAGACTGAAACAACAGGGGACCCCAGAACGTTCCTTGATGAACACCTTCATACAGGCTTCATGAACTCTTCACTGAACCTTTTAGAGATATGTTTCTAGAGAGGAATCCTGAGGTGCTTATGGGTATGGGGTAGAAGTGGGTTCTTCAGTGAACCCTTTAGGAATAGTATTTTTCTAGCAAGGAACCCGAAGGTGCTTGTGGGGGTAGATAGGGGTTCTCAGTGGAACTTTCAGATATATATTTATCCAGTGAGGACACTTAACGGGAATATATGGGGGTTCTTCAATTAATCCTGTAGGGAGAGTTGTTTTTCAGGCCAGGAACCCTAACATGCTTATGAGGGTCGATGCAAATTCTAGAGTGAACCCTTTAGCAATGTTTTTTTCTAGCGAGGAACCCTAAGGTGCTGATTGACTCCCTTTGGATCTTAAAAGTAATTTTATTTGTGTAACGCTTTTCTAAATACTCAAAGACGCTTAAACGGGATACACAAAAAACACACACAATATCAATGAATAAGACAGAGCACAAAACCTTTTAAATATTAATACATTTTGGCAAATAGAACAATCGAGAGAGGCTAGGGAGAAGGACAACAAAATTAAAATCAAAAGACCAAGGGGCTGATGAGAACCCTGGGATCTCTGAAGAACCCCTGATGAACCTCCTGGTTTCAGGTCTGTCCAGTGTTCTGCTTTCTCTCTCTCTTTCAGTCTTTCTGTCTGTTTCTCTCTGTAATCCAATGCTAACTGTTTTCCATCAATCAATACTGGCCCCACTGTTTCAATGGTGAGTGCAACACATTTTTTTTTTTTGGTGTTTCAACTTATTAGATTCGGCTCTGCTAGAAACAATTTTTTCCCATATCAACTCCTTTTTTCTGCCATTTCAAATCAACAAAAGTTTTTTAATACCACTGCTCACCCCACCAATCTGAAAATAATCAAAACTATTCTGTAATTCACTAGTAGAAACATTCATACTTTCTGCTGTACAAAACCTTTGGCTATTCATCAATGCAGCAACATGGGTATCACTCTGAAAAGGGCTTCAAGGAAAACTTTAGGGGTTCAGATTGGAACCACTGAGGAACCCCATAAGGTTCCTCGATAAAAGGATTCATTAACCCTGACAATACTTCCAGGAAACTCTGACATCTGGGGGTTCTTCAATGATCCTTTTCTGAATATGTTCCCTGGTCAGGAACCCTAAGGAGCTTTTTAGCTCCCTTAGAGGAACCCCCCGAGGAAACCTTTTTTTTTTTTAGAGTTTATAGCTCAAAAACTGTTGAAGTAATGAGACCACAGGATTAAAACTGCAGGTAGGAAACTTGGTGTGTCTTCTAGGCTGCATGTCAACTGGGAACATCTCTTTACAGCACTGACTTTTTTCCCTAGTTCTTTTCAATGGAAAGGAGGCACTGACAGCACTGACATGTTTTCAAGCAGCGAATACGAAGTTAAAGAAGTTAAAAATATTTCAACTCTAAGCAAACCAAGCTTCAAACTGATTCTCAATATGACACAGGCGCTTTAGATTCGTTGGGACAAGATGACTGCTGTAAAAGTTTCACTAGGATGTTGCAGCGGTATGAAACTTCTTCATAGACAATGGAAATCTCCATAAAACATCATGTATTTGCAAAGGTGCAACAACACAATTTCGGTACAAAAGTTTGTTTATTTTTACTATTTTCCACATTTTAGAATAACAGTAAAGACATCAAAACTATGAAATAACACAAATGGAATTATGCAGTGACCAAACAAATCCAAACTATCTTATATTTTAGATTCTTTAAAGTAGCCGGCCTTTGCCTTGATGGAAAGGCAAAAGGCTTTGGAAAGAAATTCATACATAGGATCAACTTCACTATTTATATTTGTCTAAGAAACAAATTTCAAGCATGTAAGCAGAAGCCTTTAGATCAAAATGGCTTTAAGAGAATGAGAAACATAGAACATTCAATCAGGTGGGCCCAAACTTTTGCACATATAAGTACAAACACAGTGTTATTGTGTATTTAGAATATTTCTCTCTAAGGTAATACGCATGTTAATACACTTCACTAAGGCCATTGTAAAGTATAGGAGCACACTGTGGTGGTAGCTCCCAGGTATGAATGTTTTTATTTGTGTGGAAGTGAAGCAGGGAGGTGCTGAAAAAGAGCATAAAGAGAGAGAAAACAAAACAGGCCAAGACTCTATTGAAAAGTGTTGAATTGAATGGAACGAGGCGCTCAAGCCATTTCATTTTGTCGAATAAAAGCTTTTTTTTTTAAGCCCCGGCGCACCGTTACAATCAGAAAGCTTTTCACAAACCACCATGTAGGCGTCACAATAGCAGTGAACCAGCGTGAAGAAGAAGAAGGAACAGGGGAGTTAAGGAGAAGAAAGACGCACCTGTTCATTCACAGCGACAATACAGAGAGATTGGCAGGGATGCTGGCATGCAAAATCCTCTACTTCTATATTCAAACTGGTACAGAGGGCAAATAATTTTCTCAAAGTAGAAATCAAATCTTGCATATCATTCATATCGCAAACAAAAGTAATTATACGTTCCCTGCCACCTTTAACTAGGTTTCACCACAGCATGGCTATAAGCTTAACTTTTATTTCACTCTAACTCAAATTATAACTGTATCTAATATCCATCAATTTTCCAAATGATGTCAGAAATAACTGTCCTAACAAGTCACAAGTTCTCTGAATTTGCTATTCTTTTAGGGACAAATGGTCTGCAAAAACATACAAGAAACGTAGATCACACACACACACACACGCACACAACTGATGTAGGTGTGTGTGTGTGTGTGTTGTGTGTACATGCATTTGTGTGTTTCTGTCCATAAAAATCCCCCTTTACACAAACACAAAAAGTTTACAGCAAATCAATGCTAAAGATTGTGGATGTCTGCAGGTGTGTGTGTGTGTGTGTGTGTGTGTGTGTGTGTTTGTATGACAGACACAGGCATGCACACGCGCACACACACACACACACACACACACACACAGAGCTATTGAATGCCAAGGCGTCTGATTGCGGCCATTATCATGCTGAAGGCGGTGAAGATGTGTAATTAGCTATTGTCCTCTACAACACTGGTACATAGCGCAACTGTGGTTAACACACACACACACACACACACACACACACACACGCACAGGGGAGAGAGAAGACACACACAACACTACATAAATGCTATCATCGTGTGTACACACACACGCATGGAGAGAAGACAATAACACACACACACACACACACACAGGGGGAGAAGGAGAGAGAAAGAAAGGCCGAGACACAGTAACGCATGCACACACACACACACACACACACACACACACACACACAGAGTACACAGTACCCTCATCTATACACATACACATACACAATCACCCTCCAACACACATCCACACGCATAATCCCCCTCCCTCCCACACACACACACACACACACACACACACACACACACACACACATTCTCTCACCCACACATATATAGAAGGAACAAGTAGTAATTAGGGTGGTTAATGGCTTCTCTGTTGTGGTTAATTGCAGCCTGTATGGATCTGATGGAGGGGGAAGGGGAGGGGTGTATATGTGTGTGTGTGTGTGTGTGTGTGTGTGTTGGGGGGGGGGGGGGGGGGATCTCATCACTGTTCAGCTCTAATGATCTCATGTGTTTTCTTTTTCTCCGTCCCCTTTTCACCTCTTTCCTCTCTCACAAGACTAAACTTTTTATTTGTGCGGAACTTTCCAGAAGCGGCGATAACAAAGCGTTCGGTAAAAATAAACGAGCAGCAGGTTCAATCTGAGAGAGGAGAAGTGTCAGTTTCAGCACATTCCTAAGTCTCCTTTGGGATGAGGCAGGTTTCAGTGGCTGTTCAATACGACACATCGCTGTTGTCATGTGTAACTTCTAATTTCACGGTTTAATAGTGCCATAAGAATAGTTTTCTTCTTCATTAATAGTAATACTTTGGTATAATTGCTGTAAACAAATGAGAGCATCACCAGTGGTACCGTTAGTGCTAGTGTTCTCTCTCAAAATGAAGACTACGTTTCCCATCAGCCCCGTTGCTTCCTGCCCATTCCCCCCCCCAGGCTTCTTGGCAATCATTTTGTTTGTTTTTAATTACACTAATGTCTCAAAATGAATGTGGTAATGATTTATTGATGTTAAAATGCAACAGGGAGCACCTTTTACTTGCATTATAATATAATAACAATAATTATATTGTCCTCCATAGGTTGAGAAGATCTTTTGGCCTTATGAAATTCTAAAATCCAATGCTATGCAAAACCGACATTTTGAGAAGCTAGGTTTTCACCTGCCAGTGATATTATATTAATAACCTAACAAATGTTGCATCTATGTGTTGCTATTAATGTATTTTGTGGTGAAGAGAAATGTGTTTTCCCAAATGAGAAGCACAGTGACACATCCTCTATTAAGACTGTGTACTCATTAGAATATAATGCAAAAAGACTAAAGAGATAAGTAAAATAAAGATAAAATAATTTCTAATTCTTTATTTATTCTCTCTTCTTACACCATTTATTATCTCTTTATTTGTTTGTTTTATTTATGTTATCCTGTATTTCTTATCTAATGTCTTATATACCTTGTGTAAAGCACTTTGCAGTGCCTATGTGCACGAAATGTGCTGTATGAATAAACTTGCCTCACCTTGCCTAGACAGTAATTGTATTGAAAGTAATCAATAAAAAACATTGCAAAAAAGGAACAAAGTAGTCTTGTGTTATGTGTCTAAGTTTTGCTTTTCAGCCGTGAGACGCATAATGTGACACATAATCCCCCGTAATAGGAGACAAAACCCCCTGAAAACATGACAAACAAAAGGAAAGCTGATTTTAAAAAAGAAAAAAGTGGCGCACAGCTGGAGAGAAGCAGGCAGGAGAAACAGCTTGGCAGGTGTAGGGAAGAGAAAAAAAAAAAACTCCTTTGAAGTTACAGTTTAGTTTCTGTCTGCTAACGCTTTTATGTCGCGGATTGAACATGACTCTGTTCAGCTTCGTCGACAAGGTTCAGGACGGGGCCATGGAGGGAGAAACACACAGAGAGAGAGAGAAGAAAGACGAGAATGAGAGGTAAGGGTTAGAGAGAGCATCCCGTCATTAAAGAGTCACGGGTTCGATCCCCCGTCGGCAGCCGTGCGTCTTGTCAGAGTGTCCCGGAGCGAGACGCTGAGCCGCTACCTGCTCGCTAATTGTAAGCCGCTCCGGATAAGAGTGTCAGCTACGTGCATAAAAAATGGAAATGAGAGAGGGATAGAAGAGAGAAAGAAAGGAAAAGGATAGAAAGACAGATGTGGAGATTTGTATTTCTGCGTCATTCCTTCCACAGGCAGGCAGCAATCCGCCACATTTAAAACACATAATAGACAGCAGACAATGCATAACACACTACATACTGTATATTAAGCATTCAAGGCAAACCTATGACGATAACATGTTACCAGTGTGTGTGTGTGTGTGTGTGTGTGTGGGTTGAGCCGTGCCTCGTGTTTAGCTGCATCACCGTCATGCTCATAATCGCGGTAAAGGACGCCCTCCTGGGGATTATTGCTATAATATCCTGAGGGAAATTCAGCTTTTACAAAGAAAAGCACAGAGAAACAGCAAGAGGACAACAACCAACACACACTGCCTGCTGCACAAGCTCCTTTAATCTTTTACTGTCAAGGGCAAAAAAGGCCAATTCCCGCCTATTTTCACTATAGGGTTTAAAAAAAAAAAAAAGAAAAAGCTCTTTATCTCAAAAACTAGAAATGGTACAAGTATGATTCAAAGTTTTGAGCACCATATTGACCAAGCAGTCAGAAGTCACAGGAATCCAGTATGTGATACTTATTTTCAACAACCAATGCACATAAAATAAAAAAAAAACAGACAACTAGAATCAACTCCCGAAAACTTATTTTTATCAGAAGGCCTTTCTATAATCACTCTACTCTCTTGTATTTGTGTTTTATTTTATTTTATATATTTATTTACCTATTTATTTGAATGTAAACTTGTTTTATCTGACATTTTATCTGATGAACTTGGTGTGACTATGGTTTTGTTTTATCTTCACTTTGCTTTTATCATCTTTTATTTTTGATTTGTTTGTGTGAAGCTTTGTAACATTTGTTTCGAAAAGTGCTATATAAATAAGGTATCATTATTACTATTATTATTATGATTATTGTCACTCTAGTAATGTTCAGAAAATTAAGTGTGAAGTGAAGTGTGTATCGTACTCGGTGGGCGGCATGCAGTCGTAGTCGGGGAAGAAGTCTCCCTTCATGTATTTCTCTTGAGTCCATACCACATTATCACTGTATGCAATTTTCAAAACAGTTATGAAGTGCTTTTCAAAAGATAAAGATAAAGATCAACAGCAAAAGCAATAAAAACAAGGTAGGAAATATAAAAGCAAGTCATGATGACTTGTTTAGCCCTTAATCACAGTTGCGGTCTCAGACGGCTTCACAGCTCCACATTATGAAACTATGAATGAAAGCAAAACCTAACAATCCTAGAGCCTCAACTGAGGAAGGAAAAACTCCAACAAAAACCTCCAAGAATCATAAAAGGCAGGTCAGCTAGGAAGTAGTTATGAGTTGATTGATTGATTTTATTTGACAAAAGCACAGAGGTACTGCCCCATCGCCTTCAAAATGAAAAGTGAGGATAACACAATAAAGCCTGAAGGCTTTGTTTCCATTGTGGTCCTGCAGGAAGAGTGAGGGGGTGGGGGTGGGGGGGTGGGGGGGGGTGTATGGGGGGGGGGCAGCACTGAGGCAGGCATAGTTACATCTGCATGCTCTCAGCGTCATCTAATATCAATTAAATGCCAGTAAAAAATCATCATTTGTCATCATCCCTAATAGAAGTTACCTTACATCCATAGAAACACAGCAAAGACTATGAAAATACGATAATGAAGGTTAGGGTTTTTATTTTATAATATTACAATAACCACCAGACTCAAAACATCTAAAAGTTGGATATCTAATATGAACTACACACAGAAAAATAAAGGTGCGAACTGGAACTGAAAATGGTTCTGAATCATAGAAGAACCATTTCTGGTTCCACAAAAAATAATCTTTTAGACCAAGGTCTTTAAACAACTATTTCTACACTCTTGTGCTTAGACACCTGCATTGTGTTTTTGTTTATCTGTCCTTGTATAGCCTCATTTGCAATTGCACAATATATACTATTAATATATACTATAGGTTCTTGAAAGGTTTTTGTAGGAACCAGAAATCGTTCTTCTATGGCATCACTGAGAAGAACCATTTTTCGGTTCTAGTTTGCACCTTCATTTTTCTGTGCCATTTCTTTACTGTCATCTTGAAACGACCTAAGTTTGTGAACACCTTTAGACTCTTTGGCAGCTTAGTGACAGCTGAATATAAAAAGGTTTTCTTCCCTGTGTTATTCCAAAATCTGTGACGCTGCCCCTGGTATATATCCTAGGAGATATCCCTAATCCCTGCATGTTCTGCAGTGGAACCAAATTAGATACTGAAATATCTCTCAACCTACTAGTCAACAAACCAAACAGTTTTCCAAACAGTTCCTCTTGGGGATGGAGCCAAAGTGCAGCAGTAATTTAGCAAAGCATGCAGTAAAAAGTGAGACTTCTACAATGGTTTTATCAGGCTGTATAAAGAAAAGAAAAGAACATTCCTGAGCTTCACCACATCCCCAGTGCTGTATCAGCCTGGTTAGAGAGGCCGGTGCAGATAATATAGTTCACACCATGCTCATCAGTGCATGAAATAGGATGGCAATCCCCTTATTAATATCTCTGATGCATCTCCCTCACTAACAGCAGATCATAAGGGCACTGAAAGGGAAGTGAAAAGTAGCTTAGTGCTAGTTCCATGCTCACTAGCCGAGCGTCTTCACTAACAAGCCGTCCAGATCTCTTCAAAGCCAAGACAGACAGCAATACAGACTACAGCTGAGGGAAACAGAGCTGAACAACAACAAACCAAAGCACTCAAAACACCACGTTCTGGAAAATGAACTGAAAATGTAACAAAGAAAAAAACACCAATAGCTCACTACTACAAGTTAACAACTAACATTACAGCATACACTTACATACATACACTTACTACATTACATCCTACGCTAACGTACCATCCTCAAGGGGATTAAGCCCACTTACCACTAATTCCAACAAACATATGTAGGTTTTACATATATAAAACCTAAACCAATTTGTTTGACATGACTTATGACGAAACCAAGGAATGCGAAATGAATCTTCTACTAGCTAGCCAAGTGCTTCCACAAGCAATTTAAATTGTAGATAAATGTGAAATGGCAATAGCAATTTTCCACTGCAACTGCACTGACATATACGGTATCTGTAGCAAGAGAAGTAACTTATGGCCATCATCTGGTCTATAAAGGTTAATACCACAGGCAGTTCAACAAGGACTTAATGAAAATCCTACAGCCTCTTAGTTACATCAGTAGATACATTGTGGCAAAAAATGCCATAAATGAATGAATCAACCTTCACACAACACTTGCTTAGACCTAACTGAAGCCTGCCGACCTTAAAGCTGCACTGCACAAAATTTTTATATAAAAATACATCTGTGTTATCAGCCTAAATCACATAGTGGACCCGTAATAGAAAATAGCGCCCCATCCCAAAATTATGGGATGTGCCCAAATTATTCTAATTATTGTTTTAGTGTTGGGTATGATCATTGGTGGGAAATCTTCTCAGCGCACAAGTAGAGACAAATAGAAACTTCAGAGCGAAATACAAAACTTTCTCCTAAACCTCAGTGAGTGGGTGCTCCATTCAGAGGAAGCCGGACTCAACAGAAATGACCTCTTCTCCACCTCCACCTCCACCCCCACCAGACACAGAGAGGAAGACATTTAAGAAGGAAGAACGTTCTTCAAAAGTTGTCAAAGGGAGAATGGCAAGAAAGCAAGAACAGCAAGCATCTTTACAGTTTGAGATGGGTTGCGTGTGCTTGGCTTTCCGAAAT
>NW_027281436.1:35000-89541 GCF_046629955.1 Centroberyx affinis
CTCCCTTCTCTCTCTTCTTCTCTCTCTCCTTTTCTCTCTGCTCAATAAGGTAGCCGCTTCAGGTTCTTTTCCTCTTCCACTGTCTTAAATCATCAAAGCAAAACACAGAAACCTGCACACACTAATGCATGAATAGCCTGCATGCTTGCACACACACACACACACACACACACACACACACACACACACAACTACAGCCTGATCTGTCTGTTGGCTGGGTGAGGGGGGGCAGAGACACTAATAACCCTAGTTATTTCTCTCTCTCTCTCTCTCTCTCTCTCTCTCTCTCTCTCTCTCTCTCTCTCTCTCTCTCTCTCATGGTCAGTTCATCACGGATGTTGGTCGCCCCACACTGGCTGACCTAGATTCCTCCAAAAAACAGCTCAACCCCATCCAGGCCATCTTTACATCAGCAGAGGTTATGACTCATATTGCTAAGTCTGGCTCTCTCTCTCTCTGCCGGCTGGACTCTGAGGCTCGTGGCCCCGTCCACACAGGCAGCGCAGAGGGAAACACGCGGAGGGGAATTTCTCACGTTCCTGATTAGCAAAATGTTTCGTCTGAATTTTCGGAAACGTGACGCTATAGAGGCTCAGCTACACCGGGTGATCAGATACGCAGCCGTTTACTTCAGTGCAGCCTGATCCGGTGGCTGCAGCACGTTGACAGATCTGCAGACGGAGGCGGATCAAAGCCGCAACTTTGGAGATACGCATGGCTTCTATTTTTTTGCAGATTCGAGCCATGGAAATATATATAAATGCCAAGATTTTGCTTATTATAGTCGTTTATCACCATGTCAGTAAACAAATTAGAGGATCCAGCCAGTCATTGGTGGGAGATTTGTGATGCAACTGCAAGGCTTCCATTGCATAAAAAGAGAGAAAATGTTGAACTAGTCTACAGCAGATATTCTTTGTGTCGATTACAAGATGCACTCTCTGTTCTTTCTGTGTTTTATATTTTGAAGTTCTGAACCAGTCTCTGATATTTTTTTATCACATCACCCAAAACAAAAGGTACAAAATCTCAACTTTCAAAGAAATATGTCAAGATCAAGAACATGCACTTCCTCATTAGGGGTCCAAGCCCCGCAGGTGCTGGAACCCTACTGTTTTTGTCAGGATTATTATGCTTCTTCTTCTTCTTCTTCTTCTTCTCCTTCTTCTTCTTCTTCTTCTTCTTCTTCTTCTTCTTCTGCCCTAAAAGTATCTGGATCTCAGAAACCGTAAGAGCTACAGCAACCAAACTTGGCAGATAGGTCCAAAGTCTCAGCCGCTACAAAGGCAACAAAACCCAAGTCAATTGACCTCATGGTGGCGCTATAATGAGTAACTTTACATTTTGGCCTATAACTTCAATTCCGCAATTTTAAATTTTGTCTGAAAGTGTTTTTTCACTACTCCTCCTAGGCCGTTTAGCCGATCACGAAACCTTGTGTCAAGCATCTTGGGACCGTGCTCTTTCAAACTTCTATTTGGATAATTGATTGCTGCAATGGCTTGGCTTTTATCAACCGATAAACCTTTAACCAAACATGCCCTAACACAAAATTGCCCATAGGTCCTTGACCATTCATCTAATCAAGCTAAAATTTGTAACACATGTTGAGGAGTGTTGCTTGAGCACGCCCACAAAAACATTTGGAGTTCCATCACTAGTCGGCGCTACAAATGCAAAACGTTTATATCTCACAATTGACTAAATGGATTTTTATGAAACTTTGTACACATATTCTAGGACCATGTCCAAGTCGATGTAATTGATTAATAGATTGCACTAATACAGTTAAAATACTCTTTCTAAGGCTTTAAACGGCCTATAGGTTGGACAGTCTCGTAACTTGGCCCTACTTTTTTTGTGCTCTCTCTCTATTTCCCCCAGTGGACTCAGTAGCCTAATGGTGCATTGCTAATGCATTGGTCTGCAATGCAAAAGATTGTGGGTTCAAATCCCGTGGGTAACACTGTCCCCTCACACCTGTAAGTTTGTGATAACTAAGGGAATGTCTTAAGTTTCTAATTTTTGGACAAATGACCATATTGTGCTTGGACCCTGTCCGTTGCTGCTTACAGCTATATTTTGTTCTTGTTTTTGATTACAAGATGGACTTTCTCTTCATTTTGTTCTTTATTTTGAAGTGCTGAACTGTTTTTTCTGCTGTGTCTTTGCCAAAAGCTGTGGCACAGAATCACAAAGACATAGAGGAAAATCACAATGTACTTGTTTTTATATTCTACCAGTAAAACACCGTAACATGTATCTGTTTCTAGTTTTGATAAGTTTACATACTGTTGGGCGTTTTGGTCTTGGATCTTACTTTGATCTGGTTTAGATGTTTGAACTGCCGACCCTCCGCTCAGCATCACCACGACACAACAGATGAAAACACACACGGAAAACCTGAAATGGATTCTATTCTAAAGTTTCAAGAGTGTTTCGACTAAGGAGAGATTTTAAATCAAGAGCTATCAGCCATGTTACATTTGCTTTTCCCCCCCGTCTCTTTCTCTATTTATTTGCAAGAGAAAGTCACATCAAACTGCACCCTGAAATTTGGTGGAATACAGGGTCAGAAAAACCTGGAATCAAACGGATAGGTAACAGCATATTTGTTTTCTCTTGCTGGATGGGATTGAGAGATTCTGGTCTCTGAATAGGTTTGAATCCCACTTCTGACAAGCAGTTCTGATACTCAAATTTTGTTGGTTTACTTTGATTCCAGACTTTTCTGACATTAGTGTTGCTTTGATTTCTGGCAAATGTTTAAACCTTATAGAACATGAATGAAGGCTTTTCCAAATAATGAAGTCAGCATACACTGCAAAAAAACTGACAGACTTTTATTATCTTGTATCCAGACTTATCAAGCTTAAGTTTGAGTGAAATCATCTATCTGGATTTGCAGATAATTTTACAGGTTTCTTTTTTTTTTTCAGGAGAATGTAACTTGTTTCAGGACATTTACTTGGTAAAAGTGAAATTGTCTTGTTTCAAGATTTTCTTCATTGTTTTATGAAACCTGCAAGATTATCTGCCAGTGCAGTGAGATAATTTGACTAAAATATGATGAAATACGCTTGATAGGTCTGGAAACACGATAAAATCACTTGTCATCTTGTCATTTTTTGCAGTGTATACAATATGATCCACCAAGCAGCACTTATTTTGGTAAAATGTCGACTTTTATGAACCGGTTCGTCTGTTACTCCTTTGTCTTCTCCCTCTAAAACACACTGACATTTCATTGAAATCAATGAATCACTTGATGATGTTTGTCCTGTTTCTGTCTCGTTT
Organism: Centroberyx affinis; assembly: GCF_046629955.1. NCBI lineage: Eukaryota > Metazoa > Chordata > Actinopteri > Beryciformes > Berycidae > Centroberyx > Centroberyx affinis. Next base: position 38,298 of record NW_027281436.1, read on the forward strand.
TCATTAACATACAAACACAGAAGAGACAGTGAGAGACAGAGGTAGAGAAAAAAATGGAGAGAGAAGAGAGAGGAGGGAGGGAGGGAGTGACAGAAAGAGAGTCAGAAAAAAAGTAAAATTCAAATCAATTTCACTCGGATCCATCGCAGCACAATTAAATATGTAGTGTGTGACGGATGACAAATAATAAATGAACAGAAACACACAGCAAAGAGAGAGGGAGGGGAAGAGAATGAGGGAGAGGAGTGACTGGAAAGAGAGGGAGAAAGAGAGAGAGGGTGAGGAGGGACAAACACAGTGAGTCTCTATGGAGAGTTTTAGATGAGCTTTGGGGCGCTGAAGCACACACACGCACACACACACACACACACACGCACACACACACACACACACACACTGGCCGAGGCGGAGGGAAGGGAAGCTGTCAGAGGTGGATGGAAAGTCACTGCTTGTCTATTGAGAGGGATAAAAAAACACTAGTGTTACTCTTAAACCTATCTGCTGAGGGAGATTAGCTTGTGTGTGTGTGTGTGTGTGTGTGTGTGTGTGTGTGTGTGTGTGTGTGGATGAGGAAGTGAGTGTTTGTGCATCCCTGCCAGTGTCTTTGTGTGTTTTATGTGTGTGTTTTTACGTGTTTTATGTGTCTCTGTGTGTTTGCCTTTGTGAGCATAGTGTGTGTGTGTGTGTCAGTGTCTCTGTGTGTGTGTGTGTGTGTTGCATGATGGCGTGAGAGTCTGTGTTTGGGCGTGCCTGTGAGTGTTTTTGTGAGTGTGTGAGGAGTGTGTGTGTTTGTGTGTGTGTGTGTGTGTGTGTGTGTCAGGGGAGAGCTTTCCTCAAGGCTCGGAAAGAAGAAGACAGAGAGAGAACGAGAGGGAGATAAGAAGAGAAAGAGAGATCGAGGGAGAAAGAAAGAGAGAGAGAGAGAAAGATTGGGAGGGAGAGAGAGGAAGAGAAATAATCAGAGAGAGAGAGAAGGAAAAAGAGAGAGAATATGAGTGAGGCAGAGGGAGAGAGAGAGAGAGAGAGAGGGAGAGAGAGAGAGAGAGAGAGAGAGAGAGAGAGAGAGGGGTGGAAAGAGGCAAAATAAGCAGTCAAGAAAATGAGTCATGTCAGCTTGCTCCTCCAGACACACACACACACACACACACACACACACACACACACACACAAGACCACAGTTTCTGTTGCACATGGTCATAGTCTTTCTCTCTTATCTTCTTTCTGTCTCATTTACACTCCATCTCTCTTGTTCCTTCCCTCTCTCTCTCTCTCTCTCTCTCTTTTCCCTCCGTCTTCCTCTCTCATTCTGTGGGTTTCAAGTGCAAATGAATCCACGCTCCGAGGATTATGGGTAAGTACTTTGAAGTGGCAAATGATGGCCTCCTGTGGCTTGGAGGAGGAAACACACACACACAACACAGACACCCACATACACTCTGTCTCTGACACACACACACACACACACACACACACACACGTACACATGTAGACATGGAAAGATCCACACAGACACACACACAGCTAGTTGGTTAAGCAAACTTATGCACACACACGTCTAGGTGTCTCGGCAAGGATAGCACACACACACACACACACACACACACACACACACACACACACACACGTACGCCTGTATTACTGCATGTTGTGATAAGCTTCAGCAGCCGTTCTGTGAAGGATGAGAGTACAGGACGATTTAATCTACAAATGCTTTATAATTTACATGTTTTATATAAAATTATATTAGATTCGGTTAGATTAGTTTAGATTAGATTAGTTAGAATGTGGGGAAATTGGGTCGTTCGCAGCAGCAATGAAAACTAGAATACAGATAAAAATAAAAGAGAGTGTAGGCCTATACATATGTCCCTAAGAATGTAAACACTAAAACGTGAAATTGAAAGCAATGAAAGTGAATGAAATGAAGAAAAGCAATGGATGACAGCATTAAGAGGCTGTGCAAAACAGCAGCAGCAGCAAAAACACAACTAGCTGAGATTAAGAAAAAAAAAACACATGAAGAAGAACTCAGTGTCACAGATGTGAAGCAGCTACACAGAGCAGCAGTGCTGCAGAGAGCAGAGCAACTGATCCTGGTTCAGTGAGTCGTCTGGAGACACTGTCATGCCTCCGAACCGCCACTAGGGGGCAGATAGGCTAACTGTGAGGATGAGACTGAGTGAGTGACTGAGTTACTATCCAGGGGCCGGATTCACAAAACCTTCTTAAGAAAAAAAAAATCTTCTCAAGTGCCATTTTTTTCTTAACTTTAGTCTTAAGAAAAAAAAATAGGAAAAAATGCTATTCTCAAAAACAGTTCATATATATTTTCTTAACTTTCTTCTTATGTTTCCTCCTAAGAAAAAACTTAGGAATAAATGGTATTCTTGAAATGAAAGTGCTCAAATTTGTTCTTTAAGACAACCTGTCTTAAAACCACTACAGTGAAAAGGTAAGCCTCTAATATCATATATTTAAACACATTTTAGACAAGTAGGTTATAGTTCAAAGTCTTCATAGGTTCCCCTACACCTAACATTAAGATGAACATTTATTGTAAAGCTTTATTTGGTGTAGGGCCAGGTAGGCCTCTGTCTCATGTCTGTTGAAAATAAGCTGCAAATTTTACAGTTACCAACAGCAACCAATGTTTAAATCTTTGCCCTAGTTTCCCTAAATAGGTTTTTCCCCAATTGTTTTGTAGATGGAAGCACTTTGGGTTGCCTCCTAGCCTTGTCTCCTAGCCTCCTAGCCTTGTCTCCTAGCCTCAATGGCAGTAAGCCTAAAGTTTATTAACCAGAATTAATTCAGGCCCTATTTTGAGAAGTTCTTAAGTTGGAAAATTAAAGAAATTCGTAAGAAATGAGACTGGGGGGAGACGGGGGGGAAGAGCTGCTGTCCTCTGCTGTTCTCAGCCTGGGGAAATGTGAGGAAGTGAAGGGGAGCACCAGGAGCACCAGGAGCATCAGGAGCACCAGGTCACACAGCCGGCTGCAGGTGGAGGTTCGGCTGTCGTGGTTTAGATTCTACCCCACAGCATGTTGTGCAAAGTGCAAGTGATAACAAAAAAAAAGAATCATTAATTCCTGTGTGATTTGGGTGTTACTGAGGAAGAATTTCAATTTGTTTGTTTTATTGTGGGCTACAAGGGTTAGTGACCTGAATAATTCTTTGTTTGAAAAAAATGCAAGAGAAAAATTCAGATTTATTCTGGTCCTGTGAAGGTAATTGCTTTTCAAAGAAGTTGTTTTTATTTTGGCCAAATATCTATTGAGAAAAGAAGACAAGAAGACAGATTGTTTTGTAGCCTTAAGTATGTGTAGATATTGTGACAGTGTGGGTACAGAACTTGGTCTGTTGACTGTATGGGACGCCATGTTGACGTATGTATGTGATGTACTGTAGTGTCTTGTAAGGGTTAGGGTGAATAACTGGTGCATGACTGCATGACGCTTCAATCAATCAATCAATCAATCAATTCTCATATAAAAGGCAGAGGCGTAAATGAGAATTCCCTGTTAAAACAAACAAAGACTATTTTGAAGAGAAAATATATTTCAGAATTTAAAGAACATAAGCCATTTTGCCTGTCAGGAAAGTGTTTGCCTTGCAATCATTAGCATTTATTTATTCTTTTTGTTTGTAAATTCATTTTTTAATAATCCAGAATCCATGTCTCATAATGTGTAGAACTAATTTAGTAAGTGTTTTATAAAGCAATAACCCACTTCAGGCCTGTGGCAGATGGAAATTATATCACAATTAAGGTGTTGCTGCCCGACGCACAATGATCCTGCTGCACCTTCACTTATCTGCTGCCGTGTTACGGACTGAGACTGAATGGAAATGACACACGTAGACAATTAAAATAATATGATATTATCTTGATAATGAATAAGAAAACAAATAATAAATCCTAAAACACTGTGCGGTTGTTTGTAACGACCTGGGTGTATTTTACATTGTGTGTGTTGAGTTGTTTTGGATTCCTTTCTTTTAACTGACATGTTTTATTAAAAAAAAAAACATCCAAATTCAAAGTCTCTCTCTCTCTCTTTCTCCCCTCTCATTCTCTCTTCTGTTTTTTCTGTCTACATTTCCATCTCACTTTAACTCTCTCTCTCTCTCTCTCTCTCTCTCTCTGCTGTGTATCTTCGTTCTCTCAGTCTAATGGCACTCTGCACTACAGGACACAAAGGAAGACGGATGGAAATGAAAGAAAATGAAACAGTCTGAGGATAAAACAGGAGAAAGAAAAGGAGAGAAAGGTGAGGCAGAGAAAACGACAGAGGGAGACAGAGAGGAAGAGATGAGTAGAGAGAGGAAGAGAGAGGGAAGGGCAGAAAGGGAGAGAGAGGCTGGGAGAGAGAGAAAGAGCAAGAAGGAGGTAGAGAAGGGAAGAGATAAAGACATGAAGAGAGGAGAGAGGGAAATATGAAGAGATAGGGAGAGAGAAAGGATGGAAGAAGGAGGGAGACAGAGAGAGAGAGAGAGGGCAGTGGGCAAGAGAGACAGCGAAAGAGAGGGGGGAGACAGAGAGAGGGATGAGGAAAGATGGATAGAAGGAAATGAGAGAGAGACAGAGAGGGGGGAGAGAGGTAGATGGAAGGGGTGAGAGAGAGAGAAAGGGAGTGAGAGAGAGAGCAAGATGGAGAGAGGGGAAAGAGGTGGAGAAGGGAAGAGATAAAGACAGGAAGAGAGGAGAGAGGGAAATATGAAGAGATGGGGAGAGAGAAAGGATGAAAGAGGAAGGGAGACGGAGAGAGAAAGGATGGTGTGTGTGTGTGTGGGAGAAGAGACAGAGAGAGAGAGAGGGGAGTGGGCGAGAGAGACAGCGAAAGAGAGGGGAGAGAGTGGGAGACAGAGAGAGGGAGGATGAAAGATGGAGAGAGGGAAAGAACGAGACAGAGAGAGGGAGAGATAAAGGACTGAAACAGATTGAATGAGACGGAGTTGGAGGAGAGTAGGAGGAAACGAGTGAGAAATGGAGATAGAGAGGTAAAATGAGAGAGAGAGAGGGAGAGAGAGAGGGGGAAGAGGGGTAGAGGGAAGGGGTGAGAGAGAGAGAGAGAGAGAGAGAAAGGGAGTGAGAGAGAGAGCAAGATGAAGGGAGGGGAAAGACGTGGAGAAGCGAACAGATAAAGACAGAAAGAGAGGAGAGATATGAAGAGATGGAGATAGAGAAAGGATGGAAGAAGTAGGGAGACAGAGAGAGAAAGGATGGTGTGTGTGTGGGAGAAGAGATGGAGAGAGAGAGAGGGGGGAGGCAGCGAAAGAGAGGAGGATGAAAGATGGAGAGACGGAAATAATTAGACAGAGAGGGAGAGATAAAGGACTGAAACAGATTGAATGAGACAGAGTCAGAGGAGAGTAGGAGGAAACGAGTGAGAAATGGCGATAGAGGTAAAATGAGAGACTGAGAGACAGAGACAGAGAGAGAGAGAGGTAGATGGAAGGGGTGAGAGAGAGAAAGGGAGTGAGAGAGAGAACAAGATGGAGGGAGGGGAAAGACGTGGAGAAGCGAAGAGATAAAGACGGAAAGAGAGGAGAGAGGGAAATATGAAGAGATGGAGAGAGAAAGGATGGAAGAGGGAGGGAGACAGAGAGAGAAAGGATGGTGTGTGTGTGTGTGTGGGAGAAGAGACGGAGAGAGAGAGAGGGGAGACAGCGAAAGACAGGAGGATGAAAGATGGAGAAATGGAAAGAATGAGACAGACAGACAGAGGGAGAGATAAAGGACTGAAACAGATTGAATGAGACGGAGTCTGAGGAGAGTAGGAGGAAACGAGTGAGAAATGAAGATAGAGGTAAAATGAGAGAGAGAGGGTGGGAGAGAGAGAGAGAGAGAGAGGGAAGAGAGGTAGAGGGAAAGGGTGAGAGAGAGAAAGGGAGTGAGAGAGAGAGCAAGATGGAGGGAGAGATAAAGGACTGAAACAGATTGAATGAGACGGAGTCTGAGGAGAGTAGGAGGAAACAAGTGGGAAATGAAGATAGAGAGGTAAAATGAGAGAGAGAGGGAGGGAGAGAGAGAGAGAGAGAGAGAGAGAGAGAGAGAGAGAGAGAGAGAACAGAGGGCGGATCAGCAGGTTTCAGGCTGGGAGTCGTGAGAGTTTGAAATGCAAATTAACCCCAAATCTGTTTCCCGCTCCTCTCTTCCTCGGTGGAATCACAGCCTCCTGCCTCGCCGGCTCCCTACCTGTCAGCTCTCTCCCTCTGATTCACTCTCTCATTCTCTATCTCCGTCTCTCTCTCTCTCTCTTTTTTTTTTTCCCGTTATTCTTCCTCTTTCTCTTCCCCTGTCTCTTCTTGCATTATTCAATTTGCCTGGTTAGGATTACACGCGAAAAAAAAAAGGAGGGTTCTTCAAGGATTTTTTGGTTGGAGCTGTGGTTCTACACAGAGAGACGTAAGGACTCAAAGAATACTCTGATTTTTATATTTTCTAATATACTACTACTATGCTACTCTCTACTTTCTTTTTTTCAAATAAACTGGAAACATAAAACGCATCACCTTGATGCTCTGATGAAGGCGTACTACTGAAACGTCTTAGCAGCCACGGCCAAAAAATAAATTGGTAAAAACAAAGTGACGTCTTTCCTTTGAATAAATCACATAACGAAAGAGCTACCAGACACCGGCTGAATAGAACAGACAATGAAAAGATTTAATCAGCTGAATATCGGCTGAATCACTGTTGAGTTACAGCAATCAGAGATAGAGAGAAGCAAAAAGGACATTTATTAATAGCCCACTGAGCAATTTTACGTTGATTAGACGTTTAAAACACGTCTAAATGGCCATAGCCATCTAGGATAAATTAAGTTTAAATGGGGTTGAAAAGTGAAAGTTTATTAGATGTCTATACATAGACAGAATTATCCTAGGCTATATGAGAGCTACACATAGACGCAATGTTGAAGTTACTTCTTGTGCTCAGATAATTATCTTGTAGGACTTCTCTGGTGCATATTTTTGGTATTTACAGATGTTTATTCATTGTAATAATGTATTTACTGCTTGGTCTAAAATAGGTCTATACATAGCCGTAATGATCCTGGGCTATATGAGAGCTAAAGCATAGACAAGACGTTGAAATCACGTCTTTTGCTCAGTGGGAGGAAAATGTTTCGCATTATTACGTTAAATCTCATTCTCTTTTGCACTCTCAGTTTCTCTGTCTTACCCCCCCCCCCCCCCCCCTCCTTCATCCCCTCTGTCTTCACTACATCCTGTTCTCTTCTACACTGCATACAACGTCCATCTTAACAAGTCATGTAGTCTCATATTCAGCCTTCAAATCTTATTTTTCTTAAACAAGAGAAAAATTCTTCCAATGAGGTGAGATAACTCTAATAATGCAGCTTCACTTGTTTCAGGAATCTTCTAGAAATGAGTGTCAGTCTGTTGAAACCAGTCAGAATAAGGCAGATCACTGCACTGCTATCAAGAAAATGACACGTGATTCTACTAAATTCTTGAAACAAGTTGAATTGCATTGGAAACAAGTGAAATTATCTAACACCATGGGCAGATTTTTTCACTTGTTTAAAGAAAATTACGATTTTAGGACTCGATAAAAGACTAAAAGACTTAGGATGGAGATTTTTTGCAGTGTCCTTAATGCCACCCTCCCTCCCTCCCTCTCTCCTTCTGTCTCCTCTGTCTTTCTTCCCCTCTCTCTCTCTCCTTGAGGCCCAGACACACTGGAAGCAATAACTGATGCATGTCATCAGAGGCTCCTAATTTGTTGCTTGCGTTGCGACACAGCAGGCGGCAGATATGAAGCGTCAGCAGCAACGTTACCTACACTTCGCCGCCATAATAAATAACCTTAGTCGATCATATTTTCTGTTTCACAGCCTGCTCCTCCACGGTCTGCTTCTAATATTTGGAGACCAGCTAGACGACACACTGCAGCGTTCACACTTTGTCCATAAATTTCAAGAACTGTACGCCGCCAGCTCAATTTCCCGCTTCATTTGCAGTCCTATATTACAGGGTGTTTTTGGATTTCATTAATTAGCTTTTTCTCATCCATGTCTTGGCTCCCTGTTGCCTACTTCCCCGACAAGAACACCCTGATTAAAAACATGCATCATGTCCTTTTGCCTCAAAATAGGTCAACAGCCACTGCAGTTCCAGAAAGCTCACAAAAAACAACATCCATTTTGGTCTTCAGTTGATGCTCAGAAGTGTGAGTTCAGTGCAGAAGCGTCATGGTGGTTTGATGCCGCCCTTGATGCTTCTAGTGCTCATTGGGCCATTGGAAACAACCAGTGTGCTGGAAAATATGCTACCATCTGATGCTGCACTCAAGTCACATGGGGAAAACCACGGGAATGACATTATGTTCGCAAACACCGACTCGCACATGTTCACGCCTTCAAACTCGATTGAAGAAACACCATGGTCGATGTTTTCTGTAGACGTCGGTTCCTCTTGATCACCTTTTTCACACTTAAAGCATAACACCTCACCTTGTCTCATTAAAAGAGTGAGTGTCAATTTAGGACTGTATTGGAGAGCCGCACACACACCCAGGCAAGTACGATGCATGTAGCTTGATAGCGAAGCAGCTGATGGGATTTTGGTCAGAATTGATCAGTATGATGGAAGATGCTGGGAAAATAGAGTCCAGGTCCAAATTAGCGGAAAAAAAAGGTATACTTTCTTCTTCAACAAGTCTGTCCTTCATTACAAACGCATGTTGCGTGGCCAAGCTTTGTTCAAACCCACAGAACTTCATTTTAAATTCTAGTCAAGATCCCAAGGTTTCTAAAGATACCAAACATGTCAGGCTGAATTACAGGGAAATGTGTAGAAAATGATGATCTATTTGATGTAATGGTGCAGCTATAAGAAAAAGGCATCTTGGGTTTGAATATTTCACTCGGTGTAAGCGTACGATAGCTTTACGGATGAGCAGATACAGAATATTGATGTGACATTGCCATACAGTATACATTTTTTTTTTCACTTTGAAGCTACTTAAGGGGAAATTTAAGGGGAAAATCTGAGTTCAAAGGGTTAACAGACATGCACTTCGTGAGCAATGCATCTGAGTTCATGTTCCACAGCAAACATTGCGACTTTAACGACAAACAACGAAATCCAGCAAGTAGTTCGGTCCTTCCATGACACTTTTAGCCTGCACAAAATGACTGAAGTGATTAAAATGTGTTTTATTTTAAATGAACACATCATTCCCTACACTTGACTACAGTTACTTCCTCGTTGGTGACATCAGAAATCCGTCTCCAAACCCCCCGAGTCCTGAGTCAAGCAGCAGTTTAGCAGCAGAAAGCTGATGTGAAAGGTGAAAGACGTCTGGAAAGTAAGCTCATATCTACTGTCTGTCCCCATGTGACATGAATGCAGCATTAGTCTCATTCTCTTTCACATTCTCTCTCTCTCTCTCTCTCTCATCTCCTCTCGCCTCTCTCTTCTTCTCATTCTTTCTTAATGCGGCTCCCCCCTTTCTCTCTCTTCTTCGCCCCTTTTTTCTCTCTGTCATAACCCTGACTTGACATAATGGGGCCAGCGTACAGAAGTGTCGAGCCTCCGTCTCCCTCTCTCTTTGGCTTTTGTTTGTTGGGGTATTTTTATTTTCCATGGGCTCATTGTTGTCAATGGCAGCAGACTAAGGGAGCTGAGGAAGGCCAAACAACAGTTTCTGAAAGGGGTTTCTTGAAAGCGTCAGACCCGGTCCTTATCGGCTTTATACCACCCAACAACACCGGCACTTGTCTCCCTCTTTCATTCTTTCCCCTTAACATGCAACCCTACCTGTCATCTCTCTCTCCCTCTCCCTCTCTCTCTCTCTCTCTCTCTGTAATTTCTGTCTTTCTTATTTTGTTTCTCCTCCCTATTGCTTGCTCTTTTTTATCTTGTTCGTTCTCATGTCCTTGAGGCTGTTGTGACTCTTCTGTCTCCTAACTTCTCTGTCGGTTATTTCGTGTCCTTACTGTCTGTCAGTCTCTCTGATGTTTTCTGTCCTTTCTCTCTCTCTCTCTCTCTCTCTTTTCTACCTGTTTTCTTTTTCCTCATCACCCCTGCTTTTCTTCTGTCTGACTCGTTCCCTCTTACGTCCTCACTACTGTTTTTCTTGCTATCTCAATTTCAATTTTCTTACTCAGTTTCTCTTCGCTCTTCTTTTTGTGTCATCCTCTCTCGTCTCCACTCCTCTTTTATTCTCTATCTCCAAACCTCTCTCTGTCTTCTTCAGTTTTTTACCTCACCTATCTGCCTCTTACTTTCTCTGTTTTCCTGCCTCTTTTCCATTAATCCCGTTTCTCTCTCTTTGCTTTCTATTCCCTGTTTGCCTCCACAATGCTGCTTCTCTCTTTCCCTTTTCACCCAACATCTCTCTATTATTTCCTCTCTTACAGCTATCTCTCCAATTTCTTCTTTCCTCTCTCTCTCTATAGCCATTGATAGGTCTTTTTTTTTTTACTCGTTCTCTCAATGCTTTGAGCAAGGCAGCAGCAAACATAGACAGCACCACTCATATACATAAGAGATAGATGCAGCTTCTGTTGTTTGTTCCTGAAGTGCAGCCTGAAGCCAGTTTTCATCAACACTTCCACGCTCTCTTGCTCACGGCTGCAGTCGCTGCTTGTTCCAAACGACGGGCATCAATATTTACATTCTCCATGTTGTTGTTCATCAGGTAAATCCCGGGTGCTTGGCAACTTAATGACGCTGCCTGCCCTCGTTTGAGTGACAGGTCTGGCAACCGATAAAACTTAATGCTCAAAGGGTGGGGTGAGCATGGTTCGTCTCCGTCTCAGGTTTCCACGCCGTCACCTTCCAGCTACAAAGTGCAGCAGTGAGCGTCTTTCGGAGCAGAGAGCAAGAACACCGTCTAAGTAGCTTTACAGCCGTGGAAGGAATGATTCCTTTAAAAGCTGAAAGATGCTCCACTGCTCGTGTTTTGCGTCCGATTGGCGGCGTCCAAGCTAAAAATTTGCCGAGGTTCAGTTCTCGATGGCTACGCACGCGTTCCCCGTCATTGAAATAAAGCGTGGAAGAAAATTCAACATATGTATTAACAGCTGAACTGGGGTCACCTCAGGGAATGTAAGGTTTCATGATGGTATGGTCACCTCACTGTAACCCTTGTGTCATAACTTATTATGCCAGAGGTCTTGTTGTCAGAGCGGCTCCTGGATGTCTCCGAGATGTCCACGGAAGCTCTAACTTAAGACTTGCTTATACTCTACTTTGGTGACCTGTTCTAATGTCAGCACATTCTGTTTATACTTGGGAGATACTTGAAGGACTGGCTCAATCTCTTTCTCTTTGCAGAAGTGTACGTAGCCTCCTGCTGTGTGCATCTCTTCCTCTTGCAAGACTCTCCTTTCAATAAATATATATTCAAGTAAGACAAACCTCTGGCTCCAGAACATTTCTTCAACATAAAGATAAATAAAGTTTTATATGATTATATTATATTTTATATGATATTGTTTGTTTTCTGGTGTATCCATTCACAACCACAACGTCACACGCTCTGACCAGACCAGACCAGACCAGACCAGTCTAGGCCATAATGTGCCATAACGCGCCCTGTGGAGCAGGGAAAACGTCAGATTGGCGCAACTCTGATGGCAGCACAACACAACGCTGGTAGTGGAGCTCAAGAGTTAGCTAGCTAGCTGAAGTAACAAAGGGGATAATGATGCTGAAGTTAAAAAGATAAAGTTGATCACTTGTTCTTGAAGAAGAGGATGAGGAACCGATTCTGAAGCAGAGTAGCTGTATTTCTTCAACAAAACGCCAGCCGCATAGTTTCAAGGAGACATGAACCTGCCACAACCCAACCACTGAAAATATGTGGAAAACTAGAAATAATCGCCTCGCGGTTGTATGGTTTATCATTGCAAGGACAGTCTTTATTTATTGAACATATATAATTCATGTGATTATAAGGTCAACTTAAAGGATTTTGGTGTCTGCAAAAAGTTTTTTTGTAGAATGACCCAAGATCGTTTTCTCAGCTACAGTGGTAAGCAAAACATTATGATGTCACAGTGAAGTTGACCTTTGAACTTTTGGATATAAAATGTCATCATTGTATCCTATCATATCATAATTAGCGTATGAATTCTTGAGTTATGGCCCAAAACTTGTCTTCTATGTCTTTTGTGAGGTCACAGTGACCTTGACCTTTGACCTTTGACCACCAAATTCTAATCAGTTCATCCTTGAGTCCAAGTGGACGTTTGTGCCAAATTTGAAGAAAAAAAAAAGGCACAGGCACATTCCAGAAAGCATCCGTTCTGCTCCCGGCCTCCTGGATGGTACAAGCTGTGCTGGTACGCTGATATTTTATTCAGCGAGGCAAATTAAAAATAAAAGGTTCTTTTTCACACGTTTGTCAGTTTCGTCTGACTGTTTCGCCTCAGGCCTCGCAGAGATTTGTCTGGCAAAAGTGGCGTCACAGCGAGCTAAAATTGAGTCTGACTTATGTATATTTTGTGATACCGTTCTGCACATTTCCACTTTCGATAATCCATATTTTCTTCCAGACCGTTATTCTCTGACTGGACTTTAGATTTTATTCGTGTTCAGTAGTGGCTGGACAATGTGATTTTGCTCTATAGGGTTAGACCATTATTCTACACTCATCTCTCTCTCTCTCTCTCTCTCTCCATCGCTCTCTCTCTCTCTCTATCACCTCGCTTCCCTCCATCACCCCTCCAGCATTCCCTTCACCAATCCCTTAATTTTGCTCGCCCAACCCACTCTCTCTTTATCCCTCCATCCTTCTCTTCTTTCTTTCACTCTTCTTCTTCCCCTCTCTCTCTCTCTCTATCTCTATTCATTTCTCTCTCTTTCTCTCTATGTCTCTTTTAATTTCTTCATCCGCTAATTCAGTTGCAACCTCTCTCTCTCTCACCTCTCTCTCTCTTTTTTCCTCCCTCTTTGCTTGTCACCCTCAATCTCTCCCTTACTTTTTCTGCCGATCTCACCTTTATTTCTCCCTCCTGTTTCCTTCTCTCTCTCTCTCACTCTCTCTCACCAACACACACTCTGTCTCTCCCCCCTCTTTTCCTTTAATCTTGCTCTCTTTCTTTGCTTCCCACCTCTCTCTCTCTCTCTCTCTCTCTCTGTCTCTCTCTCTCAATCTTTCTAACTCTATCACCCTCTTCTTTCTCACCCCTATTTCTTTCTCTGTCACTTTTTTCTTTTTCTATCCCTCTCTCCCCCTTTGTGTCTCTCTCTTCCTGTCTCTCTATATCCCTCACCCTCATTTCCCTCCCTCCTTCCCTCTCTCTCTTTTAGTCTGCCATTCTCTCTCTTTTTCTGTCTTTCCCTCTCACCTCTCTCTCTCCTCTCATCTCTCTCGCTTTCTGTCTCTCACCCCCACTTCTACTCTCTTCTCTACCTCTCTCTTCCTTCCTCTCTCTCTCCCACTCTCTCTCTCTCCCTCCTTCCCTCTCTCTACTGTAGGTATAAATAGGACTCTTAATAAAGTGCTAATTAATCTCTGGTGACAAAATCAAAGAAAGCACATCTGCATTGCTGAGAGGAACGGCGGAGGGAACGAGGGAGGGAAGTAAAGAAGGAGGGAGACAGAGAGAGAGAAGGCGTTGACAGGAAGAGTGGAGGAAAAGTGGGGAAGGATGAGAGAGAGGGAGAGAAAATGAGTGGAGGGAAAATACAGACGGGTAGACAGAGAAAGAACCAGAAAATGGAGGGGAGAGAGAGAGAGAGAGAGAATGGAGGGTAAAACCCACCAAAACTCAGTTTACCCTCCTTTCTAGTCTTACATAAATCCTTATGATGTAAATTCATAGTTTGCATCATATTCAGTATGAAACTGATAGGATTATGTCTTTTAATGGGAAAAAGGCAAAAAAATCATGTTTTTGTTCAAATGTAATTGATTCTTATTGATATTGGTGATCGTTTGCAGAGTGATGATCACCGACTGGAAGTCATAATTTACCCAGCTTTTTATTTATCACATCACAGGAGAGAATAGAGGAGGATATAGAGAACGAGAGAGAGAGAGAGAAAGGGCTGATGGGATAGAGGGGAACTGAGAAAGGAGGAGGAGAGAATCAGAAAGTAAATACTTCACAAAAAGAGAGAGATGGACGGAGAGAAGAAGCTATAGTGGGAGAGAGAGAGATTAAAGACTTCAGAGGGAGTTAGTGACAGTAAAAAAATAAATAAATGTGGTGCATATTTCTGAGTCATATGTGTCAACTTCAGCTCAGATCCAGTCGGTTGATCGTCCGTCTGTCTGTCTATCTGTCTGTTTCTCCTGCTCAGTTATTTACACAGCTGACAGCTCTCCTCCACTCTGTTCTGCTGAAGTGTTCTGTGTGGTTCTCAACCTATGGGTCGGGACCGCCCCAGGGGATCGCGAGATCATTTTGGTAGGCACGCAAGATGATTTCTGGGATAGAAAATAAAACTTTTCTACTATTCCAATTCATTATCATGTCTTTTTTCTCTGATTTTCCTCAAATGTTAGTTTATTTCTTGTGAAGTAGGCTACTGAATAGTTTTCAGCCTCTCAGCCTCCTCTGATAGTCAAATGAAACAACCTGGACAGGAAAAATCATTCTTTGGTCCATCGCTTTGTTTTAAAGACCCCATGAAACGGCATCTTTACTTCCTTGATTTGATGTAATTCCTGTTGAAACAGGATGTTGGGGCGGATCGTAACTTAACGAGGGATCAATCAAAAGTCTAAACCAATGAGATATCAGTCAGGGAGAGAAAGGCAGTTTTATTTGATAGGAAGGGCAGAGGGGCGGGGCTGTTCAAAAATCTGTGATGTTTTTTTTTTGGTTTGAATTTTTATTTACGCCTCTTGGTGCAGCTTGATGTCACCATTAAAGATACTGATTTCCAGGAAGTAAAAGTAATGGGAGTTCATTTCATGGAGACTTTAATGGGTCACGAGTCAAAAAGGTTGAGATCCACTGTGCTGCAGTATGGGGTCAACATGGGGTCCATGGACCACCGGTCCTTGAGGGGGTTCTAGGGGGTCCCCAGTCAAATTGATGAATGGTTAAACTTCAGCATTATTTCATTTACAAGAAGTTAACACAATTGGAGAATGTAGAATAATTACTATTTTGATCATAGTTTCACTGTTATCTCTCTGGCTACAAAATCATATCTGACATTAAAAATATTCACAGATTTGGGTCCAAGTGACAAAATATCATCAAATTGGGGTCCGTGGCCCCGATGTGGACTAAATTACGGGGTCTTTGATATGGAAAAAGGTTGAGAATCACTGCTGTAGACAGCAGCCATTGAAGAAGTCCTGCTTCATGCATTTATGCTGCATCCATCCTGGTTTTTAATAAAAGGCCAATATCAGCAAACCAATATATCAGTCTAACCCAGATACACTACACCACACCTCTGCATACCAGATCAGACCAGATCAGATCAGACCATAATGTGCCATGCTGTGCTTTTGCTGAAAGCTGAAATATTGTTGACTTTAAGCGCTCAACTGGCAACATGTAGGACAAAAACCTGCTAAGCTCTCAGCAGGTTGGGTTACGAATGTGAATATGTCTGTTCTGTAATGTTAGTGATCATTGTACCTTGATGTCTTTGTGGATATATTTATGTTTAGTATTATATCTCCTGTCATTTTTTTCTTAAATGTATTAATTTGATTGGCCTTGGACTTCCTGATGTTCTTACTCTACTCTGAAGCTTGAGTGGATGATTCCCACCAGGGGTTGTTTGTCTATAGCCTGTTCTTTTACTCTTGATCTTGAAGAAGAACGAAAATGTCATTAAATATAGATAGAATATTTTCTATGGAGCTAGAGTGTGCAAGACACTTTTGTATGTTTTCTCCAAGCTCTCAGCAGGAACACTCTACAGCATGGCCATTGAACAGGGTTTCCTCTAAAGTCTTAGTATAAAAGATCCAGATTCAGGGCCTTAAAAAGTTTTCAAATGTCTTCAATCCAGTTGTTAGAGGTCTTCATTCTTCGCCATGTAATGACAGGTTTCTTTGCAATGCATGTCCACTCTTACATTAACACAGCAGTACAATCTGCATCCTGTCTGCTTTACTGAAAACTATTGGACTTCATGCCCTTTAACAATTAACTTCCCCTTGTCCTTTTTCTTTTTCTGCCCCTTTATAGTTTCAGAACTTTCATTAGCTGCGTTCAATCAGAAATAGTCTGCTTTTGCCAGCTTTGTCTCTTTATTTTGTTTTTTCTTTTAAGTCTTTTAAGTCTTAAATTCAATTCCAGGTAGCGTTAAAAAGCCCTTAAAAAGTCTGAAAAGTGGCTTTCTGAGAGCTGCAGATTCCCCGGGAGAGCGAGGAGAAAGAGCAGGCGGCGGGCGGCTGATCTGCAGAATAACCATCGGCCGCCCGGAGAGAAGAGACGCCGCTTTCAAAGCCACCGTGGCGGAGTTATTCCCCGGGGTTCGGCGGGTAATAGGTTTGATGTGACTTCACAGGCAAACCTGCAGGTCTTGGAATTATTAAGCTTCAGAGGGACTTTGGCTCGGCGGAATCACAGGCTACCTGTCGGCCCCGCAGCACTACAAAGCCGAGGTACAGCGCGGACTTTGAGCTGCGCTGATCCTGGTTCAGAACAGGCAGAGGGTTTGGTGTTTTCTGAGTCGGGACAAAGGAGCTGTTGTTACTCGGGGCGGCGTGATGCGGTGGGGAAGAGCGTCCTGTAGCTGAGGAAAAAAACTGGAGTTCAAGTTCTCCGTATCGACAAGCATCCGCCTGCTGAAGATGTGAAAGTAAAGTAAGTCAAATATCTAGTTTTATCATTTATTAATTTTGTTCTGATTTTCCTTTCACCTATATTGTGAAACAAAGAGACCCTGGTAGAGACATTTAAGTGGAACCCGATGTTGAGGCCCTGTTTTGAAGGTTTCCAATAACATGACTTCACATATGTGCATTACATGGCTCTCATGGCTTTGTGCCAATTGGTTGAAAGTATTTAAGAAAATATGCATTGACCAACCAACAGATCATTTCTTTGTCTCTTAGAAAACTATATAAGATCAAGCATTCTGTTTTTGAGTTGAGACATACTGATGTAAGCTTTGGGTGTGAGTCAGTGCCTGTGTCTTTATTTTGTGTATGTGTCCAGTGTTTTGACAGATTTCCACGACAAAGACACTGCAGGGCTGCTGCTCTGTAGCTGACCTCTGACCTCTGACCTCTGACCTCCCTGTGGAGGGGGGGGGCAAGAGAAAAGAGATTTCCTCACAGGGGTTAATCATTTATCGCAAAACAGTCCATATGTTTGTTTTAGTCTGCTGGAAACACCAGACAGGAGGGATTTACCGCCAACAGGTGAAGCCACATGCTATAGAAGTCTGCTGGATGTAAATGAGATTGGCTTGCATAGTTGTTTTTTGAAGTGGGGAACACAAAAGTACTCTGATGAGTTACTTTTAATAATAAGTGTGTTTGTAGTATAACTGGTTACTCTTTAAGATAAGTAATGAAGTAAAGTAACTTGTTTTTTTTCTGGGGAAGTAACTTTCCCCAACACTGACTATCAGGGTGCTATGTTGCCTTAGAAAGGCTCATGACAGCCAATTTTGTTTGTGTGTTTTCAAGGTCAAAAGTCATGACTAGGGTTTACATTTTATACATAAACATAAATATTTTACCCATAAATAAAACAAAATGATATACGAGCCACTTCTGCACCTGCAAACCTCTTTTCAGTGTCAGCAGATAAACTCTGAAGTCATTTTTCTCAGGTTTATTAATTCACCCAGTTGCTCTTTGGCTTTGTGAGGCACTGTGGCTCTGACCTTTGACCTCTTCACTGTCGGTGGCTTGTACTGTTGCTGATCCAGCGATTGAAGCTTATTCTACTAAGTCTCTCTGGACAAAAGCGTCCACTAAAATGTCAAAGAAAATGACTCTTCATCTGCATGTGTGTGATTCCCTGAACTTGACTAATCGATCAACGGCCTGCTGGCTGATCCACTGCTGCATGTCTGCTCCGTCTCTTAGAGGAATTGTTTGGAAAATGTCAGTTTCGCTCTCTTCAGCTGTCAGAAATGACAAGGAATGGCCCTGTTACTAGCTGGTTAAGAGACATTGGAGTTTGTTTTTTAAATACACTGATTTAGTTGTAAATAACACAGAACTGTCTGCAGTAATATGGATAAATGCAGGAAAAATGCATGAATGGGAGACTTTTAATGGCTACACACTGATTTATCTTCCACTCTGAACTGTATTCCAGAAACTGAAGGAAACTTTAAGCAGAAGCACCTCTGGGTATACATATATAGTTATTATTGTGATAGAGCTCCCTGTGCGGGCTGCAGTGCGCCCTGACAGGCCGATAGGCGGCGTTTTGTCCCCATTTGCCTCCTTTTCCGCTGCGTCTCCAGGCTTCACTTCAAAGCAACAGTTCCCCAAATTCATAAATAAATCAGCAGATGGGGGAGAAAGGAAAAAACTGCACATCTTTCTCCAACAAACACGAGCAGAGGCGACGGGCACGGTGCTTCCACAGGAAAAACAACCCGCACCAAACACAACTATAGCATATATATATATATATATATATATATATATATATAAAATACAGTTTAGAGAGAGAAATATCACAGCAAAACTATAAGGAACATTATAGCGGAAATATAAAATACAATAAAGCATCATAAGGTTTCTGTTACTTATATATATAGCCTATCTTGTAGTGATAGGCTACCATACTAGACACGCCATAAGTCACTATACAAATATTATAGGAATGTTACAGTGATACCGTACCACAACCCCACTAATCACTAGGAATATTGTAGGAATATTATAGAGATACTATAGGAGACCAACAATACCATAAAGTACGATGAAATCCCCATAAACTCACTATTGAGTACCACAGACACACTATAAATCCCTATAGGAATATTACTATAGGAATACAATAGGAGACAAAAAATACAATAAAGTACGATATAAACTCATATTGAGTAAAACAGACACACTATAAGGAATATTATAGGAATATTATAGTGATACTTGGAGACATAAAACATAAATTCCATAAAGTACCATAAGGTCACTCTAAACTCACTATACACATTCAATTCCTATTAGAATATTACAGGATGGCATCATACTGATACCATAGGAAAAACATTTAAACTCACTATGGAAAACCACGCGCACACACACAGACACACACACACTTTGAGTCTCTATATGAATATAATAGCGATTTATCGACATGGTAAACACACGTAAAAGCGATTGATTTGATTATGGAGGTGTTAAAATAACCGTGCATAGCCTGTTTGAATGGCACGTTTCACACATCCTTAAAGATCGCTTTCTTTTCACACAGAAAAAACAGCCATTATTCCTCTGCATGTCTTATTTATGAAGACTGGCAAAAGGCGCGTCAACATCCCGCAGCGCGTATCAATATAAAGTGAAAGACTGAAAGGGAATATGTGTCCCGCTGCAGTCCGATACAGCTCCAACCACAGGACACATCTCCTTACAGATCAATCAAAAGCTGATCGATGACTCTGAATCCCTCGCTGTGTGTGTGTGTGCGTGTGTGTGTGTGTGTGGAGGAAAGTGTAGCCGAAACCAATCCGGACGCTTCAAGTTGCAGAATAAGCGCGCACGGTGCGATTAGAGGAAATCAATTAAAAGAAAAAGATAAAGGGATAAAATGTAGCCAGTTGTTTGTTTACCTTTCTGCAGTCTTCTCTTCAATATCGCCTGAAGAAAAAGCATTTTCCCCCCTATCCGATTCCAGACTGGAAGGTTATTCTCTCCTCATGGAAGAACGGAGGAGGAAGACGGAGATAGAAGTTAGGCTGCTTAGTCTCTCTCTCTCTCTCTCTCTCTCTCTCTCTCTCTGTGTGTCTGTGTCTCTCTCTCTCTCTCCCTGTCACTCTGTCCGTCTGTCTGTTTCTCTGTTTGTCCGTTTATCTCTCTCTCTCTCTCTCTCTCCTTCTCTCTCAGTCTCTGTGTATCTATCTCTCACTAGACACCCCACTGTGCTTGACACCAGCTGAACTGTGTGTGTGTGTGTGTGTGTGTGTGTGTGTGTGTGTGTTGGCGGTTTTAACACCCCTCAGAAAAGAAACACATAAATATAAAAATCAGTCTCTATAATGGATATTAATCAGCTCTATTTTCAGTCTGGTGCTTCCAGTCTGGTTCCTGCAGAGCTGATATCTGTTTTCACATGTTCTCCACCTCGTTTTCTTTATGCACTAATTTAATTACAGTCTTCTCTCTCTCTCTTTTTTTTACTCTGTCTCTCTCTCCCTCTCTCTTTCTCTCTCTCTTTTTCTCCTTTTCTCAGTCTCTCTCCTGATTATGCAAAAAAAATTGTAGCTCAAAGCCTTCGGGACTTTTGATGCCCTAGTTTTTTTTTTCTTCAGAGCCTGTGTGTCTAGTGGGCTTGTGTGTGTGTGTGTGTGTGTGTGTGTGTGTGTGTGTGTGTGTGTGTGTGTGTGTGTGAGTGAGACCGTTGAAAGTATATCCAAAAGATAAAAGCTTCAAACATTGAAACCCGCCAATTCATGACTTATTGCTTTGCTCCCCCGTTAATTGCTGATCATGAGGTGACCGACGTCGCATAATTGTGACCTAAAGCAATCACAAAAACACTGCCCTCTCCTCACACACACACACACACACACACACACACACACACACACACACACACACATACATACACACACACACACACACACACAGATCTCATGCTACAGTAAATGTTAGCAGTTTACAGCATCCAGTTTCCTTAAAATGTCGTTTCCATATAGTGTAAGTTCCAATATAGGTTTGAGATAGATGGATAGACAGACAGACAGACAGACAGACAGACAGACAGACAGATAGATAGATAGATAGATAGATAGATAGATAGATAGATAGATAGATAGATAGTGCCGATTCCCATCTTCAGCACCTTGGACAGCGACCCCTGACCCACTGCTGCCTGTCTACAGTCAGATCATTCATTCTCTTTTCCCATTTATTCCTCTTCAGGGTCACATGTGGCTGGAGCCTATCCCAGCATGCACTGGGCAGCAGGCAGGGAGACACCCCGGACAGTGTGGGGTGAACACACAGACAGACTTACACTCTCGTCAGCAGCAACAGCAGTTTGTTTGGAATGAATCAACAGAAGAAGAAGAAGAAGAAGAAGAAGAAGAACTGGGTAGTTAGCATGAGCAGCGATAGCCACCATGGCTGAACAGAAACTGCATCGACAGAAAATCCAAGCTCCGCCCACACTGTTTGATTGACAGGTGATCTGTGGGAAGAGCACTGCTGAAACACCACATCAATGAGGCTGAGGGACAAACATGGAGACTAAATAAAATACAAGGATCACATGGATTACCACTTAAAGGTTTGTTCATAGTGTTGTCATGACCAGAGGGGGAAAAGCAAACTACAACCAAACTTATTATCAGTGTCCAGCAATAAAACCTCTCCCAATAGTCAGCTTTTTTCAGACTGAAATGATGAGGTTGACGTTTTGACATATTTACAATGTGTTACAAAGATCTGGATTGACCCCAGCAGCATAAGACATTCTCTACACAAGAAATGACAGCTATGAACCACTGTATGTAAATGTTAGGGATGGGACGATATATCGAAATTCAATATATCTCAATACAAAAATGTGACAGTCCGTATGGTGGGTCAGAAAAATGAATAGTGATATTATCTCCATGTTATTCTGCTGTAGTAATCACAGATGGCATCGCTAGAAAGATTTTTGGCTCAGAAGTAAACAGAGTTCTGCACAGTGAGACTTTTTTGTCGCTGAACTTTTATTTATTACATCGTATCGTGGTTGTGTTGAATCGTGAACCCCATGTCACGTATCGAATCGCATCGTGAGATAAGCAGATTGTGCCGTCCCCATAGACTGTAAAAAAAGATGGACGTAGTGAGTGTGATGTCACCCACAGGTTTCTGAAGGGCCGTTTTGAAGCCAAAAGTTGGGGTTCACGAGCGCCGCCATGTTGACATTTTTTGGAGCCGGAGCAGCCAGAGTGAAGTGTGGGTTTCCCACAGAGCCGCAGCGCCGCCTGCTATTGGTCCGTGATCGGCGACCTGTCAATCACTGGACAGGCGACCTGTCAATCACTCGGAACACAACCCCGTTTTATAACCGTTATATCCCGTTAATGACGCTTTTATTTTGAAAATCGCCATACGGACACATGTTAGAAGAAGTGAAATTAGCTACTGAGACCGTAACCTCTTGCCGAAAAAATTTATTGGCTTTATATTTTGAGTGAGAAGTTGAGCTGTGGTCCCATTGACTTGAATGGAGTTGGGCGGGATTTAGAGTCTTTTTGGAGCCGGACGTTAGAGGAACTGCAGCTTTCAGGCACTTCCTTATTGGCTTCAAAATTCACCTGTGGTTTTGGCCGCTTGGTCGTCCCTCGCAAATGTTATATTGTTGAAAGTGTACAAAAAAGGACAGATTTCTGCAGAACAACAACAATATCTCTCAGTATCCTTGTACTTGTACATTCCCCACTGTAAAAACTCATCGTGCAATTTAGTGAAATCAACTCATCTTTATCCATTAACACAATGTATATAGATGTGTTTGTCAATTTCAACTTAAAAGTGCTAGTTATGAGCTTCATGATTTAAAATCATGAGTTCACATCTTGTGACTTAAAATTACGAGTTGAAAGAACACCTTATAAAGCATTCACTAAACTCAACACAGTTTATTAGCAGACTTCCCAGTATGCATTGCATTCGGTTTAACTCTACAGAAACTCTTCCTTCTTCTGGTTTGAATGAAGTTACAGGATAGAGACTTGTTATGTATGTATGTTTGGTGAATCATAGGTCAATTTCTGATAAAAAAAAAAAAAACATGATAAAATCTACTATCTATCTTATGTATGTATCTGGGAATTCACAAGCAAGTAAGTTTCTCTCTGATGCTCATGGCAAGTACAATCCACTACAAGTAAGTATATTGCAGCTGCATACTACATGCTAAGCTGTGTATTAATCATGTGATACAAGACGAACTCGAACTAAAACCTAGCAAAATAAATAACACTGGATTTCAGTTAATCAATCAGTGCATTCAACTTGGAAACACAAATCAGCATGACTAGACATTTGTTGATTGAACTTATTGTCTTAAGTTCACTCAGTTAGCTTTTCTACATTAGAACAACTAACTAATGATCTTTGACCTAACAGTCAACTGACAATTTTAAGGCAGCAAGGAAACTTATGTTTTTAAGTTGAACTGCCTTTATATTTTTTGCAGTGTATGTGCTTCATATACCCACTGGTGGAGAAAGTGAGCAGACTCTCCCTTCCTCCAGCCTGTCAGACAGAGGCACCAGGCAGCTCCCAGGCATGTGTAGCTGCATCAGTGTAAAGCAGGGCATCGCTGAAAACAAGCAAGTGTTTTCCGTCAGCCTCGCCCGGGTAAAATAAAGGTTATGAAACTATAGTCACCAGGCTTCTCTCTGTTCCACTTGTGCAAGCTCCGCAGCGCTGGGTTAAAAGAGCTGTCACCGAGAGAAGTTTCACACAACTTCTCCCCGTCCGGAGGGGAAGAGACGCTTTCATGTCCTCATGTGTCAACAGTGAAGCGTCTGAGGTGCGGAGCGCTCAGATGCAAAGACTACCACAGAAAGTTTTGATAAGATATCCACCATTTGAAAAAAGTGACACCTTGCAAAATGATTGATAGTGCTGTATGAGAATAAAGTTACTATATGTTTAAAAGGGTAGTAGGTCCTTGGCTGATAGAATGATGACACTGTTACAGAATAGATCCTTTCGATTTTAGAGGTATTTCAGTCAGATTTTTCTGTTTTTCAAAGTATATGTGGAGTTTTGGAATAGAACTAACCACATGTTTACACATCTGCTGTGACTGTAATTGGGTTGGTGATGGGTGGATTGGCCTTTTACCTTCAACTCTGACAATTCCCAACTCATTCAAAGAAGCTTTCTACTGTGAGTGAAATTTAGATTTTAGCCAAAGTTACTCGTATTAGACGTTGGGATCTTAGATGTTTGTCTTTACCTTTCGCTTGATTCGTGTCTGTGTGTAACCAACTCTCGCTCAAGTCTCGCGAGAGTTGAGTCGTTGCAGTCAGAAAAAGAAAAACGTTTCATTTCTCTGTAGGGTCCTTTCCATAATGTTGTCAGACACTTATAATAACAATCTGAGCCTGTCAGTGGCAAAAACAAAACAAGCACTTTTAGTGGACGTACATTAACGGTTCGTGGCTGCCAACTGACGCGATCTCACTCAATACTGGAACAATTTAAAAAATTGTTGTCCCCTATAGTCACTTAGACACATATGGGAAAATAGGGTCCAGGTTGAAAAATACCGAAGCTACCCTTTAAACACAGCTGTAGTTGCCTAAACCTAACCTTAACCCAAACCAAAAGGATTATCAGACGCTATATTTTGTCGCAGGCTGATCTGAGCCCTGATCATATCTAATGTGTTTCATATTTACAACCAAACGTCTGGACGGCTCCTGAAGTGTGTGAAGAGTGGAGACTGCTTATAGCCAATGAGCCGAGTTTCTAGTGAGGTGGGGCGGAACAGTTATATTTAAAAAAGTTATATTAATAATAATGATTAATGTTAATAATGTAGGGGTAATTTGGAGACTACTGACCCCCATCTTTCTCTGAGAAGTGTTCGGCCCACGTTGACCAGATCTTTCCAGCCTTAGCTTTACTCAAATTAATTTTTGCATGTTGAATTCATGTACATATTAATAGATAATGATTTACATTGGGCTGAGCAAATTCCCATGAGATTAGAGGGCCTGACATCAGTGACATTTCAGGAGTCAGCAGGATAACCTCAGTCAGATTTTTAAGTGTGCGATACCTCGTCCTGCCATAATCATGTAGTGTGAGCATACTTATGACTGACAGACAAAACAATCTGTGACATTTGCTGTAATGTGTGTGATGCAATGCGTTTTCAAAATCTGTTAGGATTTTAAAAGTCTTCTAGCGTGTCCCCAGCCTAAGTCGTTGTTTTTGATTTCAGGACAAATTCCCCTAATTGTTTTCCAATAGGTGCCGATGGATTTCAGATGAAAAAAAATTCAACTTCCAGCTGGTTGCAGAGGCGCTGTCACAGACAGAAGTGTCAGAAAACTTTTCGCCATCTGAGGCAAAAAAAAGTCCTTTCATGTTTTCCAGTGTCAACAGTGGAACATCTGATGTGAGCGTCCTCCGAGAGACAGAATGTGGAAGTCTGCTGGTCCTGATCCTGCTGCTCTCCGTCTCTTCTGGAAGAACAGAGCGTGACGTCAAACCAGAAGCTGAACTTTGACAGTTTCATGCTTCTTTGCTCACATGCAAACATGTACAACTTGGGGGCAGAGGAGGAAAGTAACTAAGTACATTTACTCAAGTACTGTGCTTCAATACAATTTACAAATACTGGCACTTTGCTTGAGTATTTCCATTCTGTGAGACTTTCTGTTTTTTCTCCACTACATTTCAGAGGGAAATCTTGTTATTTTTCCTCCACTATATTTATCCGCTGGCTGGAGTTACTGGTTACTTTGCAGAATAAGGTTTTACACGCAAAACATACGATAAGCTCATAAAATATGTTGCATTGTTTAAACTCCCCAACAGTATATGGAGCAGTTAGACCGACAGCATTAAAATACTTCTTACAAGGTTAATGCATCAATAATTTAACACTGTGAAAGAATGACTTTTTCTTTTCATACTTCAGTAAATTTTACTGCGTATACTTTATATATACTTTTAGTTAAATACATTTTTGCAGGCAGAACTTTTACTTTTTAAGTATTTTTCCATTATGGTATTGCTACTTTTACTTAAGTAAAGGATTTGAGTACTTTTTTCCACCACTGCTTGAGGGACTGAAGAGATTTTTGTTAATCATTAGGGTTACCTCCTACCATGGCGCTAACATTTTCTGAAATAGGGAGCATCTTCTCCTAAAGGTTCCTCAAAGCCTTTTTACCTGTATGAGTGTACATCCATGAGCCTCTTACATATGGGGGTTCTTCAAGGAACCCTTTAGGTATTTGGAACCCTTTAGGAACCCTAAGGAGCGAATTGGCTCTTGTACCTTTCAGAGTGCACTGCAGGTCCAGGCAGCAGCATCTGGCTAAGTGGTGTAAATAGGCTCAGGAGCCTCTTCACTTTCTGTTCAATATTCAATCCTTTCATCCTCGGACGGCTGAAGGAGACACACACACACACTTCCTGTTTCACCTTATTACAATCAGCCTTCATCAGCAACACTCAGACTGGCAGCAGACTTCTGCCTCACACAGCAGGCAGGCTCAACTGTCAGGCTGCTAGATAGTTAACATCGTTATCATCATCATCGTTTTCATATCCCATCATCTTCATCAGCCTCATGATCATCATCACAACCATCAACATACATAGCGAATAAAAAAAGTCCTAAAGAACTCCCTTAACGTTCCTCACCATCATCATTATCATCATCACTGTCCTCATCACCTTCAATATCATTATCACCATCAACATCATTACCATCATCATCACCATCAAAATGATTACAAGCTTACAACTTTCTGTCCTTACATTACTATAACTTTTAAAAATATCATTTCCCTCCCGCTGAAAGTTACAGCGTTATTAAATTACTGTCAAACAGCTGTCACTGAAGTGCCATGCATTTAACACATTTCAGAAAGTCACATGTCCACTTAATTTGCATGTTTGTATTTGTGATCATGGATATCTTTATCACAAAGCTGGAAACCATACTTCACTGGTATCACCTTCTTAAAACACTGCATATTCCTTCTACAAAATGCTTTTACAGAAAAAAGTACATTTGGTCTCTCCAGACTCCCACCTATTGGAACTTTCTTTGAAACCTGGCCAAAAAACAATTTCAATATGGCTGACGCATCAGTTGCAAAACGAGATAAAAACAAGCACTCCTCATGTTTATTTCATGCAGTCTAGATGTGTTTGTCTTTCCCCAAGGTATTTCTCACCAGGGCGTTGTGAGTAAGCAAAATGAAAATGCAAACATTTTGCATAGAGTGCAAAGACAGGACGTCCCGCTGACTGCAGGTCAAACTGCAAGGTGAGCTGCTCCAATACTGTCTTTTTTCTAATTGTGTTACGGCATACAATATCTGCTAGTTGGTGGATGCTTTTATCCAAAGTGCATTATAATATGAGTAGCATTAGTACTCTCATTGTTAACATGGGTGACCTCAGTGGTAACTGAACAGCCACTCCTGTCAATTTGTCAATTCCAAGCAAAATCCTTGCAAAAGTCATCATACAAAGAAGCTCAGACGCAGTGGACTAACAACTCAGGAAAGAACAAGCAGGTTTTCGGAGAGGAAGAGGTTGTGCTGACCAGATTTTCACTCTAGGCAACATCATAAAGCAGTGCACAGAATGGCAAAGACAGCTCTACATCAACTTTGTGGACTCTGAGGAGGCCTTTGACAGCAATATATGGGATCCCGCAAGAGATCGTCCTCATCATAAAGAGTTTTTACACCAACTTCACATGCCAAGTAGGAAACAGCAACCACACTTTCGAAGTCAACACAGGAGTGAGGCAAGGATGCGTGATCTCAGCAGTACTCTTCAATATGGTCATAGACTGGGTGATGCGAAGAACAACTGAAGACCAACCTAGAGGCATCAGATGGACGCTCTTTTCAACACTTGAAGACCTCGACTTTGCAGACGACTTGGCGCTGGTCTCCCATACCCATCACCATATGCAAAAAAAACCATCCCGTCTCAACACCTTTGCACAACAAATAGGACTGAAAATTAGCTTGAAGAAAACAGAGGTAATGACCTTGAACGCACAAAATCCCCCACCGATACAAGTAGATGGAACAAACCTACCCACAACAGAAGAGTTTATATATCTTGGAAGGAACAGGCAGTGACATCAAAAGCTGACTCAATGCAATGCCAGAAACACCTTGAGAATGCTGAACAATGTGTGGAAGTCCCCCCAGTACAGCATCAACACCAAGCTAAAACTGTAACCATAGCTGTGTTCTTTATACCCTGCTGTACGGCTCAGGATGCTGGAGAATTGACAGAGAGCGACCTCTACGAGCCATCTCCAATCAACAACTACTTGCTCGGACCAGTCAAGAGAGCATTGACACCGTCATCATGAGAAGGCGGTAGAGATGGATTGGTCACATCATGCGGGGAAACCGGGATGACATCACAAGAACTGCCCTACAATGGACACCAGAAGGAAGGCGTAAGAGAGGAAGACCCAAAGAAACCTGGCGTCGAACAGTGGAGAGAGATCTAAAGGTGCTGAAGCAGACCTGGGGTACCATCCAGAGGTTTGCTCAAAACAGACAGGAATGGAGATCCTTTGTTGTTGCCCTACATGCCAGTAGGCATAAAGGGCAGTAAGTAAGTAAGTAAGTACTCCTGTCAATGGTGCCAATTGTGAATAAAGATGTTTGATACTCTGTGTCTGTTGACTAAGGCACTAAGGATTATTTTGGGTGTCTTGGCTCAAAACATCATGAAAAGGGAAAAGGAGCCT
Organism: Centroberyx affinis; assembly: GCF_046629955.1. Lineage (NCBI taxonomy): Eukaryota > Metazoa > Chordata > Actinopteri > Beryciformes > Berycidae > Centroberyx > Centroberyx affinis. The sequence goes on from NW_027281436.1 coordinate 66,875, forward strand.
GAGCACCAGCCAAGAGAGAACATGATAGTCTGATGGGCTGAAACATTTGTTTAAACTTCCTTTATCTTCACTTTTCAGTTCTTATGGTTAGGCTTTTTGAGCACTTTTTGCTTTAAAAATAACCGTTTTTTTTTTTCTCTTTTTTTTCAGACTTGATGCCTGGACAATAAAAAGGTGAAGCCATGGTCATTTGGATGCTGCTTTGAATTTGAAACTTGAAAAAGAAATACAATCCCGCACACCGTCTACACTTGCATAATAGTTTATTGCAACGTCTCTATGACCGAACTTTGAGGTGTGCAAAAATATTTTTTTCTTTATTGAATTTTAAATTTTAAATATCTCAGCTCCATGACTTTTCCTAGACCCACTTTCTGTACAGACCAATGCTGTTAGGTTTTCTAAATCACGCAGTAAAATAGTAGCTCTACCGTATTTCCTCTAATATTGGCCCGGGCCTTTATTTACCTCAACTGCAGAGGGTACCAGGCCTTTATTGGAAGCAGGCTTATATTAGAGACAGGCCTTTATTTCTAATTCCCTCTGTTTGATAAGTATGTTTGCTCATATTATAGTATGAAGCCTACTTGTTTTCTGATCTGCTTCTGTTGGGGTTCGTTAGGTAGCTGTTTTTTTGTTACTGCAATGCATTACCTATAATTACGGTAATCGACGAGGGCATGCTCCAGAGACTTCCGCCAGGCACCAGGGCCCTCATTTATCAAGAGTACGTAAGTACAAATATGTGTGTAAACCATGCGTACGACCATTTCTAAGCAAAGAGTCGGATTTATCAATTTGTACTTATGCTTGAGAACGTGCGTAAATTTAAGCACAGCTCTGACCATGCTTACGCACAGCACCAAGCGGTTGAAAATGAAAGACCACCAAGAACGACAGGAACAGATAATCAAATGAATAGGCATTTTCATAATTATTAATATAAAATTCCATAGGCTTCAGTAGTTGAGACTAAAAGTGCATGTTATACCATTTATATACAATTTCGACAGTGCATATTGTTCAACTATATTATCTAGTCCATTTAAGCATACTGAATTAAATCGATTAATCATCATTTTAATTATTAGTATGGGTGATGAAATTCAGGGTATAGGCAATCATAAAAGGCAACAATAAGACATTGATAGTTGTGTGCGTAAAATGGCTCATCTTGCTTTGATGGATGATTTGGAGCATTATGCATTGCGCATGGAGCGTTCTCAGAGAGCGCACCAACTTTTTAACTGAAAGCGATGAGGGGCGACTCAGTAGATTTAGTTTTATTGGACCTCTGCCCCACCTTCTCCTTCAGGGAAGACCTGCAGGCTGAGAGAAATATATTCAAATGAAAATTATCTATCACAATCCGGTGTCCGGAGTGTCCGGTCCACATCGGACAGGCTGGTCTCAGTCTGTTCTCCGCCTGTTGCAGCAATGTCCCTGTTGTTGACTCTGATTATTTTGGATTCAGGTCAAAACTTTTTTTTTTTTCTGCCACTGCTCTGCTGATAAAAATGTTTAATGCTGCCGCTCTCACCTGCTGACAGGCTGGATGTTTTCGCTTGTTTATCAATCTACCATCGAGTGTTCCAGAAAGTACTTTGTGGTGCCACAACCTCGGTTATTTTTAATAATTTTAATAATTCAGTGTCTGCATCTGTAAATTCTTCCTCCTGCGTTCTTTGTCTGACCTGTGTTCAGCACAGAAGAGATATCAATGACGTTTCCTGCTGCATTTAAAGGGAAGGTTGTCACCATATATGGTCAATTGGGGGCGTAAATTTATGTTAATGAGTGGCTGTGCACGAGCATGATGGTGGTTTAGAACGCGTGGTATTTATCAAGGCAGGTTACTTACAGGTGTGCGTACGCACGTTTGATAAATACCGATTTTTTTGTACTTATGCACATTCTAAATTGTATTCGTAAGAGAGAATTTAGAACCTTTTCTATGCAATGTTGATAAATGAGGGCCCAGGAGTTTACCGATATCCACTGTTGTTTTTTCCTTTGTTTTTTTCCCCGGCCTGTATTTGGGGCCGGCCTTTATTTGTTCGTGTCGACCATGCCCCCGGTCATTATCGGAGACCCGACTTTTAATTAACTACCAGCCACTATTAGAGGAAATAAGGTATTTGCATTTATCCCCGTCAGTTGATGGCTTGTTGGCCTTCACTTAGACCCCCAAATCCATTGGTCTTTCTAGTGGTAGCTGGCAGGTGTGTGTCGGCTCCTTTTCCCTTTTGATGGTGAACTTGTGCCATGCTCTACTGCTTCAGCTACACGGGGAATTGAACCCCTAACCCTGGCAGTGTTAGTGCCTTGCTCCACCAAACAAGAGAGTAGCAGCTGATGTGGGAGCAGTCGTTATTTTATTTCCACTTGCAAATTCTCTGCATAAAAATATCCTCCCTGACCATGTTCTCTCTCTCTCTCTCTCCATCTCTTTCTCTCTCTGTTCCCAGTACCCAGTTTAGCATGATGAACCCCCACCTCCCACTTGGCATGTAAGGTTGATTAAATCGAATACACCCACTGCTTTTTTTTCTCCGGGCCAGGTCAGGGTGATTAACTCCCTCCCACCTGGCGTGTCAGGTTGATTAAATCGAACGCAGCCTCAGCTGGAGACAGCAGCTGACAGGGACTGTTTGTCACACACACACACACACACACACACACACACACACATACAGATGGATGGAGAAACAGACAGCCTGTGTATTGTACATACCTATGTGTCCCATAGTCCTATGCCGGCAGAGAGGGAGACACAAACACACAAACACACACACACACACACACACACACACACACACACACACACACACTAAACAGTGCTAACCTGGGCTGACAGGTCACAGCTCCTGACAGCTTCCTGCACAGCGGCTCACTCAGTAAAGGATTTAATCTGATTGGACAGTCAGGAACTCTTCGTGTAAAGTAATTGGACAAGCTGGGTCCACGCTATAATCAAATTTGACAGCCTACTGTTTACCAAACACAGGTGTAGCTCAGAACAGTGTTTTTCAAAGTCTGGTTCAGGACCCAGTGGTGGGTCGCTAGAGGATTAAAACGGGTTCTTATGTATGTTGTAAAAATGTATTTGAGTTCTGAGTTTAAAGTCAGAATTCTGACTTTAAACTCAGAACTCAAATACATTTTTCACATGTGGCCCTAATCCTCTTCCTTAATTATTTGACACAAAATACTGATTTAAAATGATTGTATAACAAACTAAAGTAATTTAGAATCCCGTCTTGCCCACTGTTCTGATTTTGTCAAGGGATTCAGAGTCTCTGGCCTTGTCAACGGCTTGTTCTCCCTTCGGAGAAACAATCGAGCCAATCAGCAGTTTGAAAGGTTTGTTTTTCATTGCCGTTTTGGCAGAACAGATTTCTAGAATTTGAAATCTGAAAATAACATCAGAGCAGCCGGATATGTCAGTCACTAGTGATTAGTTAGGGGAAATAAACATAACTAATTTCCTGAATGGTTATTTCCCCCCCTGTACAGAAAACGACTGACAAGGAGGCAATTTCAGGCTGAATAATAGAGTGGTAATGAAATGGCCATTCAGTCTGAATATCAGGCTATTGTCTGGTGCAAAAACACATGAATGCTGATTTACACATTGGCCAATTGAAGGAGCGTGGCCCGTAGCAAAGATGCTTCAGTATCATGTCGCTCTGAAAGTCTGCTTGTACCTTCTGCAGCGCCACCAAGTCGTCTTTTAACCAGCCAAGTCGACGATTACCTCACGGGAACACAGAAGATTAAAGGCTTCCTCTCCCTCATCATATTTCTTTCTCTTTTTGTCTCTTTTTGTTTTTCCTTTCTTTCCCTGCGGTCTCTCTTCCTCTCTGTCGTTCTCTACTCTCATTTTCAGTGTCTTTCTTTCTTGCTTTCTTTTATTTTCTTTACCCTGCAATAAAAGTTAACTGTAATCAAAATGTTCCCAATATGATATCATGGCACACTACAAATTCATATTACAACAGCTTTGGAAACTGATTTGAGCTTTTAACTTATTGTTAGGTGTTGATTCCAGAAAACAATGCAGGTAGAAACTATGGACGACTGCAGACATCGTCTCACCTTTCATTTTGCCGCTGTGTTTACACAGTGTGCAGGTCGTCCAATCAACACCTATTTGACGTGAACATGTTTGCTGGGTGCTTGAGGAGTTTCATTCCAAAACTCTATTGAATATCTTTTTAGCTAAATAAATAAGTTTAAATATTAATTATTCTAGCTTCAAATATAGCCATGTTTGGTAGGCAAAACTACTAAGCAAAACAATCACTTTGGAAATTTGTCAAATGGTGCAAATCTCAGTTCAGGGCAAAACTCAGTTAGATGTCAAGTTTCCATCTTCTGGATGTCCGACCTTCTCTTCTCTTCTCTTCTCTTCTCTTCTCTTCTCTTCTCTTCTCTTCTCTTCTCTTCTCCAGATTCGCTGTTATCTGGGATTTGGCTAAACTAGCGCTGCACTTTGGCTCCATCCTCAAGAAGAACTGTTTATTGTTGATTTGCTCTCATTTCAGCTGTCAGAAGTTAGGAGGAATGCTCCGGTAAGTAACTGGAGAGACACATTAGAATTTGGTAGAAGCTGGTTCTAACTGTATAACATTTAAGAAAGAGTTTAAGTGTTTAAGTGATTCCAAAATAAGATATACACCATTTGGAAAAAAAAAAAAAAGATATCTACTCTTACATAATGATTGATAGTACAAAATGACAACAAATTATGGCACTTTTTGAAGTAGTTGGTTACTTCCTGTAAGTTCTTACTTGACAAAAATTACAAAATGAAGACTGGATCCTCCATATTTTAGACAAACCGAATGATGAACTTTTTTTTTGATGGATGACATTCCTGAGAAGAAATCCCTAATTGTCTTCGGTTCTAATGCAGGATAGATGCATGAAAGAGGACATCTGCCGTATCAGGAGTCTGAGATGCCCCAGTTTTAATTGAGCTATGAGATTTTCTGTGATTTTCGCCAACTACCACTGTAAATAATGGATTAAAGACGGGCCGACTTGAAGGTGTGACGCTGCAGATGAGAGCGGCTCTGACTGCAGTTATCCTGAAGTGAGTCACATCCCGGAGCCTTTCAAAGAGAACGGCCAGGACAAAGACACGTTCATAATTTCACCTCGTTTGACGGGTTTTAATTTGAAGCTCGGGTCTTTTTTCCCTCCGGTACTCTCTTCTACTTCTTTTCTTCAGATGAAGAATGCTCTATTTTAAAACACTCCATATTCACTCTGGGGTAAGAAAGAATAATTAAGTGAAATTCATCCTTCCATATCTCTAAAATATAGAGCCACTGGGATCCAGTCAGTTAAAGTGTTGTCAGTTTGTCACCCAAGGACTTAAGTTACCTGCCAGTCTTCAAAGTATCTGCAACATTTTCATATGAATAAATGTCCGTTTTGCTTCTTTTTATCACTGATTGATAACTCAACAGTGATTCATTCTATATCCAGTAGATCAAAGCTTTTCCACTGTGTGTTCTAAACAGGAAGTGATGCGTTTTTACGTTTGGAATCAACAGAAGAAGAAGAACTGGGTAGTCAGCATTAGCAGCGGTAGCCACCATGGCCGAACAGAGAAACAAAGACAAAGAACAAAGAAACGACAACAAAGAAAAGAGAAACTCAAAATGCATCAACAGAAATTCCAAGCTCCGCCCACACTGTTTGATTGACAGGTGATCTGTGGGAAGTGCAGTGCAGAAACACCACAGCAAAGACGGAGATTACATTCAAAAAAAGAGGATCTCTTTAAGAATGTCATGATTGTTTTTTTATTTTGTGTCGTTAGTCATTTCGTCAAGAGCAGCTGTCACTTTTACAGATGGTAAAATATAACAGTATAATATATAAATATCTCACTTTGGAACAAAACTCTTCAACTTTAGTGTGTGAGAAACAAATGAAAGGATGACTGAGTGTGTGTGTGTGTGTGAGTGTGTGTGTGTGTGTGTGTATTAATGAACTGTGGCAGCAGGGAACAGAAGATTAAAGGCTTCCCCTTGCTTCATCTCCCACATCATATTTCTTTTCCTCTTTTGCTCTCTGAACCTGTCTTCCCTTCTTTCTCTTTCTTTCTTTCTTCCCCTCAATGCTTCTTTAATTTCTCAACTTGTTTCTTTCTTTCTTTCTTGCTGCCTTCTTCCCTAATTATTCTTTTCTTTCTTTCTTTCTTTCTTTTTTCTTTCTTCTCTTCTTCCAAGCATGTGCGTATGTACACACACACAATCATGCACGCGCACATACACACACAATGGTAGAGTTATGCCAGAGTTAATGAAGCACGCTGGGATGTGTGTGTTTTGGTGTGTGTGTTTCTGGTGGAGTTCAGCTCTAAATGGGACAGAGTCAAAACACTGGACTCATTTCTGTCGCTACATAGTTTCAACTCTTATTTCAAGAGTGGCGGCCATATTAGCAGCCATATTGGAGGTCCTCAGCTCTTGGTCAACAGCTGATCATGTTTCTACATGTACGACTTGTCCGTCTCAACAGAATTGAACAGATGGTTAATTTCTGTCTATTTCTGACTGGTAACTGATCATTTCATCACTGATCCATCTGATTGATTTAGTGTTTAGATAATGTCAGCTTGTTAGCTAGCTAACCATAGTAGGCCTATCTGGTCAGCTAACCATCACTGTCTTGTTGTTAACACATCTGAATAGCACACTAGCTAACGTAGCTGGTAGCAGCTAGCGTTGTTTTGATGGAAGCAAGTCACCAGTGAAATGTTGTTTTCTTGTGACTTCGGTTGTTTTGCTAAATTAGCCTACTAGCCAGTTAGCTAGCTAACAAAACCATAAACCAGCTGTTTGTTCAGGTTCATACAACATTAATCTCCTATTGTACCACCACAACACAACAATCCTTTTGAGGTGTCTCTCGTTTTCTAGCCCAGTTGTTGCTATTGCCAACTCCCAAACCGCGGCTCCCATCATTGCTGCACCCATAACTGCAATCTTTAACCTTTCTCTCGACACGGCTGAAATACCCTCAGACTGGAAAGAAGCCATTGTCCTCCCTCTGTTCAAGGGTGGTGAGCAGTCCGACCCAAATAGCTACAGACCTATCTCTATTCTGCCATGTTTGTCTAAGGTATTTGAGAAGCTTGTGAACAAACAGCTCACAGACTTCCTTGCCGTCTCTGGTATTTTATCCGATGTACAGTCTGGTTTTCGAGCCGGGTATGGGTATGGGTGTACAACAGCTACTTTAAAAGTGTTAAATGACATCACCTCTGCCCTAGACTACAAACAATACTGTGCTGCCATTTTCATTGACCTTGCCAAAGCCTTTGACTCTGTTGACCACTCTATTCTTATCAGCAGGTTGAGCAGTATCGGGATCTCAGATCACTCACTGGCCTGGTTCTCTCACTATCTCTCCCATCGGGTGCAACGTGTAAGGTTTGGTAACTCACTTTCTCACCCCCTCCCAGTTACTAAAGGTGTCCTTCAAGGCTCTATACTTGGCCCTTCACTATTTTCCATTTACATCAACAATATTTCCCAGGCTGCTGGTAACTCACTCATTTATCTTTATGCTGACGACACAATCCTTTATGCCTATGGTCCATCTCTCTCCTCTGTCCAAGCCACACTCCAGGATAGCTTTCTCCAGGTACAGCAGGCTCTATCATTATTAAAACTCTCACTCAACACATCCAAAACAAAAGCCATGTGGTTTCACCGGAAGGGCACTCCCTCTCCGTCTCCACTAATCATCTCTACCTGCGAGGGAGCTATCCTGGACCATGTCTCTGCCTACAAATACCTCGGCATCTGGTTAGACTCCACGCTATGCTTCTCACACCACATTTCTCAACTACAGGCTAAGGTCCGGGCTAAACTCGGTTTCCTTTATAGACATCGTCTCGCCTTCACTTCCTCTGCTAAACAGACTCTCATTAAATTGACAATACTCCCTACACTCGATTTCGGTGACACCATCTATCGCACTGCTTGTAAAGGCACTCTTGCTAAACTGGACACACTCTATCATTCTGCTATCCGTTTTGCCACTAACGCCCCTTACAATACCCACCACTGTAGTCTTTACTCCCTGGTAAACTGGCCATCACTTCACACCCGCCGTCAGATCCACTGGCTCACTCTCATTTACAAGACCCTTCTTCAACGTACACCCCCCTACCTGTCTTGCTTGCTGCACCGACTTCCTGTCACATACAACACTCTGTCCTCTCATCTCATTCTGTTAACAACTCCTAAAACCAGATCTACATCCGGCCTTGCATCTTTCCAGTCAGCTGCTGTCTCTGACTGGAATGCATTACAAAAACACCTTAAACTGGATAACTTCATCTCCATCCCGGCCTTCAAAGACGCCATCTCACACCTTTTTACAGATTCTTGCAGCTGCTTCCCTATTTAACTACTCAACTATCTAACCCTTTTCTTCAGTTTCTGCTTGTTGAACGCCCATACCTACCGCCGTTGGCCTAGGCCACTTTCTGTGACACACTGCTCGCTAATGAATCCTGTAATATCTGTAACAGACATTTACTCTCTTTTATGCTTGTAATAATCTTGTCTTCTATGCTTGAATATCTTTGTTATTAACTTTTATGCCTTGTTTCTGCTAAATGTTTGTATTGTTGTGTATATTTGCTATTGTCTTTTAACCTATCTTTTCTCCCTCACAGCCCCCCCCCCCCCCCCCCCCCATCAAGAAGCTTATGCCTCTTGTCAGGCCATCATTGTAAATAAGAACATGTTCTTAATTGATTTCGCCTGGTTAAATAAAGGTTAAATAAAAAATAAAATAACTCTTTCCCAAGTAGCCTAGCTGCTCAGAAACCTCCTCCCAGTGTTGCCAACTCCTTTCCAAGGAAAACTATTTGCTGCTCCAAAAGTCACCTGATGACGTTCTACACTAATTTGCACAAGTCACATGAGAAGAACTTCTCATGTGACTTGTGCAAATTACCTATATCTCTATCAACTCCTTACATACATAACTTTATGTATGTAAGGAGTTGATAGAGAGATAGGGAGAAGGAGAGAGAGAGAGAGAGAGAGAGAGCTTTATTGTTGTCTCTGCTGTTTGATTCGTCAGAGGAGACCGGAGGGCAGGAGGCCTCAGTGTTGCCAACTTGTTTCCAAGGAAAGTAGCTATTGGCTGCTCAAAAAGTCGCTAGAAGTCGCCGGATGATGTCACATGCTAATTTGCATATCAATATATAACCTACAGTCTCCGCTTGCAGCAGAGGGAGGGGGGCTACGCTCTGTGTGGGAAGTGATGTGATCATTAGACCAAAGATGCTCTATACACACAAGATGATGCATTACAAGCTGTGCCAATGGTATGATGATTTACTTTGGTAACTATGGGGCGAAAGAATCGGTCATAATCTGTGCTCACGTTCACTTCTCTCATTGGAGTGAATAGACTCAAGACCTGCCGCTAATCTCCTAAAGGGGCGGGGCAGTGGAGAAACCCACGAGACACAGATACAGGAAATGACTCGCAGTTGTGCCGTCTCGTTTCTAAACCGTCTCTGATTAGACCTCTCTGGATGACAAGCAAGTAGAGCAAACCGGCATCAGCCGTACCAATTTATTGGCAAATGCCTTGGGATTCAACACTTTAACATTGTTCCCCACGGTCAGAAAAAGTCGCCAGATTTATCGCTAGTCGCTTTTCAGCAATAAAGTCGCCAGGAGGTTCTGAAAAGTCGCTAAATCTAGTGACAAAGTCGCCAAGTTGGCAACACTGGGAGGCCTCATGGGGCTGAATAATGAACCGCAGCACCAGAGGAATGACAGAGGAAGCAGAGACTGTTGGAGGTTTTGCTGTAGTAGTTGTTTTGTTTGCTTCTTTGTTTCCTTTGTTTGCTTCCCTTCTGTGTTTTTTTGATCACTGCGTTTGCTTTTATCACTCGGCGTCTCTGTTTTATCTCTGTGCAAATTGAACTGAAGTCAAAATTGCCAGTAAAATAAATGTAGGGCAGCAGTAACGAGCGGGCTGGGGTGGGGTGGGGTGGCGGGGTTTCCTGAGTGGGAGAATCTGGGCAGAGGAAGGGAACGAAACGCAAACTGTCCTCCCTCAACAACCACTGCTGAGGTGCCGCTGAGCAAGGCACTGAAGTGAGAAGACTGTGGTTTTACTGCTGTGAAAGTGTGGAAACGTATGAACGTGAAGCAGGGAAGTGTGTGAAGAAACAGCATGCGTGCTCAGCAAGCCTTCTGCAGAAATATAAAGGTTGAAAAATAGAATTAAATGTTTATTATATATTAAAAAAATAATACAAGGTTCCACAGGAGCATGTGTGCCCATAACACTCAATCTGAAATGAATAACTGTATGGATTTGTAGAAAATCTCATATAAACTCATAATTAATTCATAATTACATTTTTATAGCCTATTATATTATAATTACTCTCTGTCCTGCATATACTGTATATTCACTGTCCCTCCTGCATTATATTCCTCATAACCAATCTAACTAACAAGGGAGTAGGTTATATTAATATTTACATCTTTCATGACATGGTCAAACTAACAAGCAGTTTTAATGACTGTCTTTCCCCGTCACTGGAGCAGTCATTTCGAGCTTTATGCCTTTTCTTTATTTATAGCTTTACACTGTGGCCATGTTCCTCATCATTAATGTAACTTACATTTCATATTTACCTCTTTCATTACACCGCTGACCTAGAAATATGTTTTTTAATGATCACTTCTTACCCTTCAATGCAGCTTTGAGCTTTGTTCTAATACTTAATGAATTTATTTATGTTGTAAAGCATTGTAGTTGGTCAAGTATTGTATATTTATCACTTTCATAATGCAAGTGATTAAAAAAATACTTTATTTCCCCTTCACTAAAGCAGGTTAGACACATCTGAAGTTTGTTCCTTTTCTATATACTGTTAAAAAATCTTTGATGGTTTTATTGGTTGTATTTTTTATGACACCTCCTGGTACTTGATGACATCACTGCTTAAGATTTTTTTGTTTACCAGGAAGTAAAAGTAAAAGTAATATTTTCATATGAAAATACAAGAAAATATTTATTTGTACATTTTTTTTTGGCATAAATTGTATCGTATGGTATGATAGTTAGATAATAATAAGGCAAGTCATTTTTCATTTAAGTGTGACTTTAAAGACAAAATTCCACCCCAAGATAAAATTTGTTCATGTTGTCCCTGTAATCCTGACTTGGACAGTTCAGACTTGAAAAATAGAGAAATCTTCAGGATCACAGATTAGAGCCTCAGCTATCGGTTCAAGTTTTTATGGAGGATTTTTTTTTTTTTTATCTTTCAAGGGAAATTCCACCCAAAACAGGAATTCAGTCATATCTAATCATTTCTCTTGCTCTGTATTTCTAACCATCTCTCTCCTCTCTTTCTATCTCTTCATATATCCCTCCTTCCTCTCCTCTATCTATTCATCCCTCCTTCCTCTCTCTAATTAACCCTTCCTTCCCTCTCATCTAAAGAGCAGAATGTGACAGAAGATAGATAGATAGATAGATAGATAGATAGATAGATAGATAGATAGATTCTAATATATGGGAATTGATATTGAGGGAATGATCATGATCAAAGATCAATTAAACATGAGTTCTGTAATGAGGACAATATTAGAATATATATTCTCATGTTGGCCTCTTCATATCACCGTTGCTCTACTATTTCAGCTCGTTATACCGATTCACTGCACATTTACATTTTGGCCATTTAGCTGATGCTGTCATGCAGAGCGACTCGGACCGAGCGCGACACGAGCGATCGGTCCGGAAGTCCGGGCGCTGAACTGAGCGAGGCCGCAGCGTAGCGTTAACGGCCTCGTCCGTAACGAGCGTGACGGAGGAGCCGCTGCACGCATGGCCGACCGCAGACAGGGCGAGCGTGCGTTTATTAAGCCTAATGCGGTGTGAACGCATCTACCTCCATGGATGTACAATGAGCCGAAGCTAAGCGACGTGTCCGCGGGGTCAGGCGCCACGACTCGCCGTCACGACTCGCCGGGGCCTCGGCTGGTCGGGTGACAGCCGATGGAAAAAGAGGCAGAGCGAGCGGCGGTGATGGTGGTGAGGGGTGAAGGGCGGGGGTTGCTGGTTCGAATCCCTGAACCTGGTAATGTGCTTTTAGTCAACTTGCCTGGTCATTGCGGGATGTGCTTGTGGCTTTCACACCTGCATCGTTTGGTGTGGATTTTACAAGCTTTTTGACAGGTGTGAACACGCCATGTGGACTCAGGTCCGGACCAAAAACTTGCATAAGTTTTGCCAAAGGCCGCCGGTCTCTTCCATTCTGACCGTGGTACGGATGATTTCTGGTGTGAAAACAACTTTGATAAAGTCTGAACCAAAGAGGGGAAATGACGATATGTGTGCAGAGTTTTCTTGGTTCACAGTGTGGTTGTTTTTAGACAAATTACAGCAAAGAGGAAAGAGTTTCTGGCTCTAGTTTGGTCTGTATTGTATTCGCCGAGTCAGAAGCGGCTGTGGAGTCAGTAACGATATTCTTTTATCTTTTTTTTCTCCATGGTCGGTAAGGAGCTGCCGCCTCGGACAATATTTTATGAAAACACTCACCTATACACTCACCTAATCTATCTACCTATATTACCTAGTCTATACAGTCTATATAGTCATTTGACCCTTTCTTAACCCTCTAGACCCCAGTAGAATTCTAGAATGTTGCTGCAGTTCACTGGGAATTCTCACTTAAATGAGCATTTTCTTGCTCATTCCAAACAAACAGCTGTATCTCAAAAATAAAAAAAAATTGACAATCACATTTTTTTCCATTTAAAAAAAACACAAATTTCCCTTTAATTTGGTACCAAATACCTGGCAAGGCGATGCAGGGCGTCTCCTTACTGCAGTGTCAACATTCACAGTATGACAACAGAACAGATCCTTCCTATCTTGGCTAACGATAAGCTTTCAAAATACATACAAAACCTCCAGCGCCTGAACCCACACAGTAATAAGATCAGACAGTAATAGTCGACAAATAAATATGGATAAAAGTCGGTCAGTCCTCCTACTGACTCTTCGGCGCACTGCCTCCCGGAAAACAGCGTCCGTCTCCAGCAGTGAGAGCCAGGTAGGTCCCGCTGTTTAGTGAAGCTGATCTTGTGTCTTGTTTTATCGAGCAAGAACAAGCGATTTCGATCAAAAGACTTCAATTCATAACATCTTCGTAACTTTCCACTACATACGGCGGGTCAGGTTCTGTCTCACAGCACAATCTGACAGCTTCCAGAAGGTTTTAAAAGTGTAGATTTACCGGTGGAGGACGACTAAACCCGGGGAAAATCAAACGTCTCAGGGTCACCAGATAAATTTTCGGGTTCCGGTTCATAGATGACAACTTGAAGTATATATAAAACAAATTTTAAAACTGTTAAACGATTTAAAAATGACGGGCGCTCTTGGGCGCTATAGTGAAATATTGAATGGGCTCTCTTGGCCGCTATGGGGTGTAGAGGGATATATACATTTCAAGCCTTGAAAACTAACTAGCTAGAGGAAAACCTACCGGCTGCCTGAGAATGGAAGTCCAATGCATCGCACAGGATTACACAACGTCCTCTGACTGCCAGTCTAGTTTGCCAATGTAGTTTGATTTTTGTACTTTTGCCAAAATATCTGTCCAATAGGTCCGCTTGATATTAGACAATGTGAAACGAACTGGAACAGTACAATGTACAGTACAAACTCTGGCTTGGACTTTAAAAGGACTACATTTATAAAATGTATAACTTATAATGTGAAAGCGCCCTAACTTCATTTAACTCAATTGATCTGTCTGGTTAAATAAGGATGTGTTCATGATCAAGTAACTTATTTCAATAAGAGAGTTCTCAGCTATGTTAGTTAAGTAAGAATATGTTCTTATTCAGCTCGCCCAGTTAGATAAGAATGAATTCAAGCAGCCTGTTTATATAATAATTTGTTCTTAGTCAAGTTGCCTTGGAAAACAATGATTTGTTCTTAGTATATCCAGCTTAGAGAAGAACGTGTTCTTAGTCAGCTAGCTTGGTTAAATAGGAATGCTGATGTATTTAATAAGGACATGTCCTTAGTCCACTGGCCTTTTTAAATAAGAATGTCTTCTTGGTGAACTTGTTTGGTTCAGAAAATATTTATAGCTGCTATAGGAAGTTAGTCAATTTGTTTGGTTAAATAAGAATGTGTTCTTATTGAAATTGCCTGGTCATATAAGAATGTGTTCTTAGTCAGCTAGCCGGGTTAAATACAAATATATTCTTTGTGAACTGTAGGTTGATTACATAATAATTCTTCTTAGTTAACCCGCAATGTTAAATAAGGACGTGTTCTTAGTCAACAAGTCCTTTTAAATAAGAAAGTGTTCTTAGTCAACTTGTTTGGTTCAGTAAAGATTTAAAGCTCCTTTAGGAAATAAAGCAGAATTCCTGGTTAAATAAGAATGTGTTCTTAGTCAACTAGCCCAGTTAAATAAGAACGCCTCCTTAGTCAGCTTGCCTGCTTCAGTAAAGATTTTTAAAGCCGCTTTCGGAAGTAAATTAGACGTCCTGAAATATCAAACAAGTCTTTCATAGAGTCTTAGTGCTGAATAAGTAAAGTGTCCAGAGAGAGAAATTGGATCCGCTGCACACTGTTTGAAGTTCTAAAGTCACTGTGCGGCCGCTGTGATCCTCCGCTCCCGACACAAAGAGGAGCGCTCTCCGGCTTACTGTTGGCTCAGCATCCGCACACTCCACTTGTGAGTCTTTTCTGAGCGTTTGCAAATGAGCATCTTATGACTCATATCTGCTCGCCCCCAAAAAATACATCATGCATCTTTGAGGAAGGAGCGTCTGAAAGAGTTGGGAGTCTCTCTGAGTTTTGTGGCTGCTGCTGCTGCTGCTGCTTTGACTCACTTGGTTTCCCCGCACCGCTTCAAAGCCGCGATCCATAATTGCAGAATTATCATAATTATATACTAAATTGTAATTATTGCAATTATAGGATTATTGTAAGATTGAACATTTTTCCACTCAGGAAATTATTGTGTTAGTGCTTGATTCGAGGACTGACATACACCTAATCGCCCCCACTCCCCTCTCTTTTCTTTTCCACTCTGTTCCCTTTCTTCTCTCCTCTCATCTGTTCTCCTATCTATGTCTACTTTTCTATAATCCACTTAATTATCCCTCTCTCCTCACCTCTCCTCTCTATCTTTATGATCGTCTCTCTCCGTACCTTCAAGTTTCCAGGAGTAATCGTCCTCCCTCTCTTCTCCTCTTTCTCACTTTCATCCCTCCTTCTTCTCATTCTTATTTATCTAATTATCCCTCTTGCTCTCTATCTACCTATCCATCCATCCATCCTTCCTCCCGCTCTCTCCATCATCCGCTCCTCCCTCCTTCCCCTGTCTAATCATCCCTCCCTCACCTTCCCTCTCCTCTAATGAGCAGAATATGTTGTCTGTGTCTCTGCTCCAGATATGTCAGAAATCTCCCCTGACACAATCAAACATTCATCACACACACACACACACACACACACACACACACACACACACACACACAAACACACACACCAGTCTGTGCATCCCCTTGACTCTGAGGCATCCAAGGCTACTTTGATCATTTGATCAGAACCAACATAGGAGCCTTTCTGCCTTCCTTCCATCCTTCCTGTCTGTCTGTCTGTCTGTCTGTAATATTGTCTGTCTGCATTATCACCTGTCTGTCTCTAGCTGGGTTTCCATCCATCCAAGTCCAATTTTTCTTATGGATTATGATGTATCAAGTGAGAAAAGCTGAATGGAAATGGCAAAATTCAATAAAATGTAACCCAACAGAGAGCGGTGTATTGGAAGTCTGGAGTGTTTACTCCTTCAGTTTTTGTTTGTTTGGACAGATGAGAATGACACACACACACACACACACACACACACACACACACACACACACACACACACACACACACACACAAAATCTCTAACCTCACGAGAAGACAGGTTGCCTGTGATTGGGTAGTGTGAACCTAAACAAACCAAATACAAAAATTCTACAGCGTAAACTTTCCCACTGTGGTTTGAACCAAAGAAAACCAACTGTAGGTGAGATCACATCCTAAGATGCGTTACAATAGCTGACACACAAATGAGCACAACAGCAGAATAAGCTTCAATTCTTAGATCACTAACATTACAAGCAACCAAAAGGAAAGTATTCACATATGAAGTAGAGTCAGGGAGAAAAGGTAGAAATATTTTTTGTTCTTCTACATTTCTTTCTTTTTTGTTTTTCATGGCCAGTAGAAGAGGAAGATATGAGACAGAGGATCATTAAGTTTCTTTAAAAGACGAGCTGACAGATGACTCACTTTTAGCGAAAACGTTCAAGGCTAGCAGAAAAGTCATGAATACTGAATAACAATGTCAATCTTATCTTTGAAAAGCCATGCATTAAAAAAAATCAGACTTCCATGTCGCTTCTGCATCTGATAGTGGCAAATCCCACCCGTCTGATATTTCAATCAGACAGAAACAAACGCTCCCAGAATTGAAACTCCTTCTAATCACAGTTGGATCCTGCTCTGCCTATTGAACAGATGGTTAGGTTTTCAAAAAGCAGCTCAGCAGTAAGACCCTGGTCTTTGTCAGTGATAAAAGACAGATTAGCCTGTTTCATTGACTTAGAAGCAATTCATAGTTTCAGCAGCAACATGCAACGCTCTGGTTTTTAATTAATTTCTCTAGCACTGCCAGGGTGAGGGTTTCAATTCCCATTAAAATGAGACCATAGTCCTGTAAGTAACAGAGCCTGGGAGTGGCTGTCCTGTTGGTGCAAAAGGTACTTATTATTAAAGCTGCAATAAGCAAGATTTTCTGACCAGTAGAGGGCGACAGAAACAGCAACACTTTTGTAAATAACACACAGCAAAGCCCCTGCACTACAGAGGCCTACCAAGGACAAACATTACAAAGCAGCGTGCATAAATGCTAACAGCATGTACGTTTAGCAGAGCTAAACATACCTATGGAGTCTCACCGGTTACCAGTCTCACATTGACAGATTTTCCTCCCGCTGAAGGTTACATGTCCCACAATGACAAGTGATGAGGCAGGTAGCAAGTTTTTTCAGGAATGGAAGGAGGTGAGAGCCGCTTTTAAACAGCGAGGGAGGAGACAAGCTAGTTTAAAAAAAAAGAAAAGCTGCTGAATGGAGCGGGAGGAGCTTCGTTCAGGAGCGGAATTTGACAACAAGCTTTAGAAAAGAGGAGAAAACAGCAAAACAGCTGCTGCTGTGTGGATATTAGTTTATATCATTATGTATCAAAGAAATCTCCAATGAAATTGCTTATTGTTTAACTGCAATATAATGGATGATTTAACAAGAAAATGCATGATTTAACAAAAAAAAATTATATGGACTTGTGTGCATGTGTTAAATTGTGTGCACAAAATAATGAAAAGGAATGATAAGGACTGTATGAATTAACCAAAATGAGGGACCGATAGGCATCCAAATTTATCAGAACAAGGCACAAGGTCTATCTCGTCTGCACGCAGCACCATCTCGCACCCCGATCTAGTAAATTATGGTCTCAAGATGTATATTTTATCCTCCTGCAGCTGCTCCCACACTCTGTCAGTCACTTTGGATAAAAGCATCCACCAAATGGCATGTGTTATTTTCTTTTTAACCCTTTTTTAACCCCAAGTTGCACACAAACAAGCTGCTATTTTCTGAAGTGGCGCGGGGAAATGCCACTGCAAATGCCAAATGCAGGAGAAAGCAGAGCTACAAACATATGCTTTTATACCTGGAGCTGTCCAGTACAACACAGACCTGTGCTGTGGGCTGGGGGAGACTCTGGGGTTTGATGCCTTGCTCAAGGGCAGTTTGACAGCAGTTGTTGAGGGAAGGGTTGGATAGAAAACTAGCTTTTTGTCTGTCTGCACAGTAATAGAAAGTTCTGCTCAGCCTCCTCAGTAACACTGTAATGTCAACCTGCCATCAATCAGCAGAGGGCACTGATGGCACAAAGAGAGGGAGAGAGAGAGAGAGATGGAGAGAGAAGAGAGGGAGAAAGAGAGAGGGAGGGGGCAGGAAATCAGGTGAGGAGGAGACAGAGGGGTGAAAGAGGAGTAAGATGACAAAAAAGGGGAAAAGATGAGAGGGACTGGCGGATAGAAGATGAGGAGAGGAAAGGAAATGAGAGGAAAAGAGAACAGAGAGTTGTGTTTTCATGCTTTGGCAGTGTTTACTGATGCTAAACCTTGCCAATAAAGCTCTTTGAATTCAACTGAAAAATTGAGAGGAGAGGAGATAAGAAGAGGAGAGAGGGGAGGAAAGGAGAGGAAACGGGAGCAGAGTAGAGGACAAATAAGTAGGGGAGAGGAGAGGGGTGAAAGAGGAGAAAGATGACACAAAAGGGGAGAGGAGATGAAGAGAGAGGAGAGAAAGAAGAAAGGAAAGGGGCGGCGAGGACAGAGGCGAGGAGGTATGAAAAGAGGAGAGGAGGAGGAGAGGGAAAGGAGAAGAGATGAAAAGAGGGAAGAGAGAAGAGATGAGGAGAGAGGAGAAATCAGGAGACGAGGAAAGACAAGGGGAGAGGAGGAAGAAAATGAGAGGAAAGGGGAGGAGAGAACAGAAGATGAGGAGAGGCAATGAGAGGAAAAGAGAAGAGAGAGAAGATGAGATGAAAAGGGAGGAGGCGAGAAGAGAATATGACGGGAGGAAAGAGTGGAGGAAAGGAGAGGAGGAGGAAGAGAGAAAAAATTAGGAAAAGCAGAGGAGAGCATTGGAGAAATAAGGAGGGGAGAGAGAAAATGAGAGAGGAGAAGAAAGGAGAGAAGAGGAAAAGGAGGGAGGGGCAGAGAGGAGAAAGAAATTGTGACAGAAGAAAAGAGGAGAGGAGAGAGGAGAAGAAAAGAGAGAGCAGAGGCTGCCTGTTCTCCAGGGGATTTGCAGATGTTCAAAGTCAGTCTACTTACATAAGATTAGACAGAAATTCAAACAAGAACAAGAAACATTAAAAACTTGCGTGGCGCTGCTGTTAGATATGCTGATCAGTGCTGGGAGTGTGTGTGTGTGTGTGTGTGTGTGTGTGGGAGAGAGAGAGAGAGAGAGAGAGAGAGAGAGACATATGTGCTTTTACCCACCATCTCTTTCATCTAACATCTAAGTTAGGTTCCTACATAGGCGCTCACCATAAATAACACAAGGGATATTTGTAGAAGGTGCTACATATTTTTTACATCAATACATCATTAGCACATTAATCTTGAGACATTAGTATAATTACCATAAACAAAGCAGACCATCAGCGGTCAGCCTGTCAGCCTCTATCAGCCTCCATTGTTTCTCCACCTGGTGGATCTGGAGGGAAATCTGCTGGATCGCTTTACGGCACAAAACAGGAAGAGGTTCTGTTCTTCCAGAGCAAACGGAGCTAAAGCTGAAAGAGTTTCTGGCAGCAGATGGTGGAAGGGGGGAAAGGAAGATGGAGAAATCACTTCCAACATGTTGATCCTCTTCAGGAAAGCGAAGAGGAAAACCTTTGACCAAAGAAGCAAAGATCCTCTTTGAGACAGGAGGCAACTGGGTTTATGTGGTCTTCATTAGAGGCTAATCATATTGACCATGGTCTCATTTATTTATGGTAATTTCACCAACATATCATAATTGATTTGATTATGATATATCGATGCTTAAAATTGTGACCAAGTGCCAAGTGGCACCTTTAAAGCAGATCCTGGTGCTGGTAAATATCCACACAGGATTCAAGAGAAGCTGTATGCTGCCACTCTCAGATGTTTAACACATATTTCCAAATGTCAACTTTTCAAAAGTGAGGGGAAAAGAGAAAAACTTTGCTGATTTTCTCATTGACACGCATGCGTTTTTTGAAACCCTGCAATAATTCATGAACTGGTTTCCAGGGCCTTGGGGCATTGAGAGCGGAGAGCCTGGAGCTTTGCTAGGGATGGAAAAGAGGCACATACCATAGACTGTAAATCAAGACACAGTGAGTTGGAGTCCTGAGTGAAAAGAACTGTTTTTAAATGGACAGATTTAGCAGGACCAGTTTCTCTAGCTGCCTTGGATTCTTGCATTTAAACATTTAGGCTACCAGAAGAGTGAGTTGAATTAAAGGTCCATATTCTCCACTTTTCAGTGTTTTATTTTCTGTCTTGAGGTCCATTCAAAGCTGTGTGTGTGGTGTCATGTACCAAAAACACCCTCAATCCATTTTGACACGTTCATTTTCCAGCATCTCTCTGAGCCTTACCAAGAACAGGCTGTTTCTGTCACCGTGTCTTTAAGGCTCATTAATATTAACGACCCCTCTGTTCCGATTGGCTAACCGTTTCAAGAGTGAAACGTGAGACGCCGCGGCCCGGCGGCTACAGGTAGGGAAAACTCTTCGGTTAATAAACAATGACAACCGCTCAACCGCTTTGTAAAAAACACTTTGTTAGTCTATTATTTCTTACAAAAATGATAATGAGCGAACCTTTGTGACGCCACAAAGTTACGGAAGTCCAAACGGCTCGTTTAGAGGCTCGCTTTTCTAATATGGATTGTGTGGATTTAGTTGGCGACCGTGCGTTTTGATACTTTCACCATGTTTAGATAGACCATCCAACTCCTTTATAATCACAGAGGCAAGGGGAGTCCTGTTTTACACCATATGGGACCTTTAAAAGACTAATTCCTCTTACTGAAAGAGACTGAAGAAGTGCCGACCACCGCCCAAATCACACATAGACACACACACACACATATATATATATATATATAAAAAAGCCAAACAAACTACCCTCGTTTGAGTGACAGTTGAATGCCAATAGCAAGTTCACCTCGTTGGAAACGGCTGAGCCCTGAGGCGGTTGCCCTGTTGTATCTCTCACAAGCGGGGAATGCAGAACAGGACAGCGGTGGAAAACCAGCGACAGCAAACATCTCAGTAACACTTTACCTGAAGCAATGTTCATGAAACATGAAAGTTTAAATGTGTAATATCTCTGTTTTACTGAAGCATAATATGACTAGTAAATATCAGCAGAGGTTCCCGAATGTTAGTAAGTGAACAGCCTGCGGAGATTTCTGCGTTCAGAAGCACAGGAGCGGGCCGAGGATAATGTTTTTTGTTGTTGTTTGAAGACCCAAGTTTCCACACCAAGGTCCGTTCAAAAATGTGGCACTTTGTTTTTGCCTTACTTATCGGCAAAAAAAACACATCGGAAAATATAATTTGAGACTTTATTACTGAGCCATAGGGTGTTCTGGTAAATTCGGCATGTATATAATCCTCCAAACAGCTCAAATTTTAACAGACCGGCAGACAACAGCATCATGGTGATGTCAGGATCCTGATCACAGCAGGAGTCCATCGAACAAACAAACAGCGCTAACTCATGAAAAACATGATAAAAAAAAAACATGATAGAAACATGATAGAAGGTTGATTGCTGTTGACTGTGAAACAGTCCAACCTGCCCACCATGCTGATGATGGTCTCGCTCTGCGGAGGGCAGAGTGTTGTTGTCATGACAACGCTGAACGATAGAGGCCAGCACTGGACCAGAAATGACACATAGACCCTTCAAGGCATCACAAGCGCATTATAAGCACATTGTGAGTGCAGGGTAAGTTTTCAAGTGAGAGTATGATATCCAACGTGCCCAAACTGTAGAGGGTTGAATATTTGTGGAGCAACTGTATATTAATGACATTAAATTGAATGTAACTTTTTGATGTTTGTCTGGTGTGTAATGAGGCCTCTAATCTGCTTCTAATGCATGACAATGTATGGCAAGTCTCTACAGCTTTCTTTCAGGTGAATTCAGTTCAGTTCACACAGTGGCGCAAAATGAGATATTTCTAACCCTAAACAAACAATCAAACACATATATACATTAAATTAGGTAATTATGCAAAAAACATGGGAGCATCTCTCTCTCTCCCCCTCTCTCTCTCACTCTGTCTCCCTCTCTCTCTCTCACTCTGTCTCTCTCTCTCTCTCTGAATTCAGTTCACAAACTGGTGTAAAATGAACTATCTTCACCTCAAGCAAACAAACAAGCAAACACATGTAGGCCTATACAAATTATAAATGGTGATTATGCAAACATATTTGGCTCATCATTCCACTGTCTCTCTCTCTCTCTCTCTCTCTCTCTCTCTCAATTCACACAGTGGTATAAAATGAACTATCCCCAACAAGCAAACAAATAACAAATAAACACTATGTATACAAATAATAAATGGTGATTATGTAAACATATACAAACATGATATTAACTTGGCTCATTGTCCCCCCCCCCCCGCCCTCTCTCTCTCTCTCTCTCTCTCTCTCTCTCTTTCACTCTCTCTCTCTCTCGGAATTCAATTAACTATCTTCACCTCAAGCAAACAAACAAACACATGTAGGCCTATACAAATTATAAATGGTGATTATGCAAACATATTTGGCTCATCATTCCACTGTGTGTCTTTCTCTCTCTCTCTCTCTCTCTCTCTCTCTCTCTCTCTCTCTCTCTCTCGCTCTCTCTCTCTCTCTCTCAATTCACACAATGGTATAAAATTAACTATCCCCAACCCTAAGCAACAAATAACAAATAAACGCAATGTATACAAATTATAAATGGTGAT
>NW_027281437.1:0-78529 GCF_046629955.1 Centroberyx affinis
AGCGCTAATGAGAAGCTTCAGTCAACACATGGCTGTCATTTTTTATCCTGTCTTCCATAGCAGATAAGAGGCAGAGAGAAGGTCTGGCTGACAAGGCCTGTCCGTTTCCAGCATAGACTCATCCAGCTGGGACCAGAACCAATAGTGGCTCGACTTCTTTGCATATGGGTGTCAATTCAAAAGCAATCATTGCCAGCAGCTCTAAGCCTAAGCTTGCCCGAGGGACTAATTGTCTGTCTATCAAATTAATCTGGAGCAGAATCTTTTCAGTGATCTTAGATGCCCTGGACT
Organism: Centroberyx affinis; assembly: GCF_046629955.1. NCBI lineage: Eukaryota > Metazoa > Chordata > Actinopteri > Beryciformes > Berycidae > Centroberyx > Centroberyx affinis. The sequence goes on from NW_027281437.1 coordinate 292, forward strand.
TATCTGCTTACAGAATCTGGTTGCAATAAGACATCATTATGACACTTGGATATACACTACCAGTCAAAAGTTTGGACACACACATTTTAATTTGTTTACTGGTTTTCACACACATTTTAATTTGTTTACTGGTTTTCACATTTTAGAATAATAGTAAAGACATCAAAACTATGAAATAACAGAAATGGAATTATGCAGTGACCAAAAAAGTGTTAAACAAATCAAAACTATCTTATATTTTAGATTCTTTAAAGTAGCCGCCCTTTGCCTTGATGGAAAGGCAAAGGCTTTGGAAAGAAATTCATACACAGGATCAACTTCACTATTTATATTTTTCTAAAAAACACATTTCAAGCATTTAAGCATAAGCCTTTAGATCAAAATGGCTTTAAGATGAAGAAAAACACCGTACATTCAATCAGGTGTGTCCAAACTTTTGACTGGTAGTGTATACTGTAAAAATACAATCTGTAAATTCACTATCTAAAAATACAAATGTGTCTCTGTGTTTGGATCTGTGTTTGACCGGCGGTTGTGTGATGAAGGACTGGAGGTTTTCCCTTGGATCTCTGGTAGGTTGGACAGGTGTCGGTCTAAAATAAGATGACCTGCATATACTAATAAAAAACTTTTTTTAACCTATTTTTTTAGTGTGATGGTTATTGGGCTGAATGCCCTACGGCCTTGCAGAAAAATGACACAATCCCTCCGCTGACAGATTCAGACTGCAAAACAATTTAAGCTAATATTGAAATGACAGGAATTCATTATTATGCTGTGATAATGAGCATATAGCTCCTTAGCACTAGGTAAATTGAAACCATCACCTGGAGGAGAAGTAATTAAATGACACATTTAACATGTCATCTAGGGCACATTCCATTTTACCCACTAATAACCACTGAATCGTAATTGCGTCTGGATTATTTGGCTGTAAGATCCATTACATTTGCTCAATTATCCATTTCCCCCCCAACTGGCACTGTGACTTTTGTATTCGCAGCGAAGAACAAATGCTCTGCGGCTGCGTGTTATAAAGCCTGTCCTTCTGTTTCTTATATAGAGGGCTAATTTTGAGTGAATGAATTAACAAGAAGTGGACAAAAACGCACTAAATATTTGCAGTGTTGAAGACACAAACAATGCCTTCAGCAGAGGATTCTAATCGCTCCAGCAGGCTCCCATGTCCTTTCCCCAGCGCTCACATCCAATGAGAAATTGATTACATATCAGTCACAGTTAAAAGAAAAAACCGTCTGGACTGAGCAAGGGGCGGGATGAGAGGAAAAAGAGAGCTGTTTTTTTTTTCCCTTTTCTTTTTTCGGCTCCTGTTGATCTGATATTGATTGCCTGACGTTGGTCAAATATCCCACTCTGCATTGCGGATAGATGCTGATTGGTGGCCTTAGGGTGGGTGTGTGTGTGGGGAGGGGGTGGGGTGGTGGTGGTGGTTGGGGGTGTCAGACAAGACAGGACACATGAGAGAGGCTGATTAGGATGTCACCCACCAGGGATGTAGCATTGATCTGAATGCCTTTTTCTCTGATTGGGATGAAACAGATGCTCTGATTGCTAACAATGGCTTGCCTTTGCTGCTTCTGTGTAGGCTGCTCTCAATGCTTGCCAAGTCATGAGGTTGCTGTTACTGTATGGGGGGGGGGGGTTGTATGTTGGCAAATTGTACGGTTTAGGGAATTGTTGTAAAAGCTGTAATTGTTTTGCTGCCTTTGGTTTAGCTTTGTTCAGCTTAGTTAGACGAATGTGCTGTTTGTTTGTTTTTCTTTTGTTTGGGTTTGTTTTGGATTCAGGATCCAAGAGCGTTGCATCCAAAACTCTGTAAGAAAGGCTAGAGAGGCTTTGATGTGCAAGCGTATATATAGATCCAATGCCATTTCCAGTCTGCTATGAAGTTACTTTTCTAAGTTAGCAAGGGAGCTTAGAAACTCTGTCGAATCAATGGAGAGACTCAGTCAATGACTCATGAATATTATGAATATGTGATCTGTGAGCACTTTGCAACTTTTCCCCTTCACCCTGAATGGAACAAAGGTTCCCGGTGTCAGGAGCTGTAACTTGGCTGATGTCTAGCTTTACAAAAGGGAGAGTAGCCTTGTTTCTAGGGACCAAGAATAATTGGTGTGTTTATACAATCAATGGTAGAGAGCAGTCAACCTTCTCTGGGGAAATATGAGCACTACAGCGCTACCACCTGCTCCTGCTTCCAAAGCAAGCCGTGCATTTCAGAAAGAAGCACATGACTGTTTCAGATGGTGTCCTTTGTTCTGTACAATGCATTCTCCATACAAAGTTATACACTGCTGGATATGTTTTGTTAGCTGTGGTATGTTATATATTGTATGTCGTATCTTCTGTACTGTTTGCTGTACTAGTAGTAGCTAATGTGTCATGTTTTTACTATATATTCTGTAAGCTGTGGAACGCTCTGTGCTATACATTATGTTCGCTCTGTTATGTTATTTCATGTATGTTTTTGTACTTTGATGTAAGTCATGTAGATGTGGAGCACCTCATGTAACTGTCTTACACCTTCTGAACTGTAAAACCCAGGGGATTATTGTGAGAGTGAAATTTCCCCGTCTCATAAATTCAGTTTTTTATTGTATAATAATCCCACATGGGTTTGCCGACAGCATTATCTTCGCTGTGACAAGTTGAAGATGCACATGCTCAAGTTGATGTTCTATTATACAGTATAGAACATGCTATATTTACCAATACACTGGTTCTGATGTAACTATCCCTCCTGCTGTTTGACGGGGGTGAACGCAGATGTAGAAACTTAGCTTGGATGTTGGAGGAAAGCGTGGGTGAGAGTCATTTGAGGTTATGAGCTCCTGCCTTCACAGATATTTTGTTGAAATTATGTCCACGACCCCTCAAGTAAATAAAACAGTAAGCTGGTGTCCCAAAACCAGTCGTCCTCTTAGACTTTTGCCTAAGTGCCATAACATCTCACCCAATCATTTGTCTAAAATGTGTCACACTTAAAAAAACAACACAAAGAACAATTTCCTGCTGCACTCCATTCACTAATCCTGGGTGTAGTGATTGAACATGTATCTTTATTGGAGTATTTTGTTATATTTTTGCAAATCCACTCTATGAGCCATTTAAGGCCCGGGTGGGAAACTAACTGTTTCTGTCTATCAGCCAAAGTGGCTGGTGCTTCATAAAAATTAACCAGAGACTTTCACTATTTTACCAACCAACTAGAAGTAGATTATAACAGAACTTCCAAATGATGGCTGGTTCCCTGCCAAAGTGGGTGGTGGAGTAGACGAGCTTAGCAGCCAGCACTTGGCTGATGGCTGGTGTTAATTTCCCACACTGCCGCTCGCTTATATACATTTCAGTTATTCCTCTTCTTCTAAGTTTAAAGTAAGGCTACTTAATGCACTTTAATTTTTCAGTTCCTCCAGGTCATTAGTAACCTAGATGAGGTCCTGTGTGGCTCAATGGGTAGGGCATGGCACTAACACCGCCCAGGGGTGGGCGTTTGTGTCCCATGGGGCCACCGTACTAAAAATGTATGCACTCATCTGTTACTGCAAGTCACTTTGGATAAAAGCATCCAACCAAATAGTTACCTTGAGGAAGAAATGGAAAAGTACCTAAGCAACATTCCTATATGCTCACTTAATATGTAACCTAAAAGTACCTAAAACTCAAGAATACTGAATCTGCTTCACCATCATGATATTAAACTCTAAAGTAACATATTGTGTGTTTCTCACAGAACTGTGAGCCTGGAATATGCAAATACCCAAATGGAAAACATTGACCAAGTGGCCTTGACAAAATAATAACTTGTCTTCTAGAAGAAGGGGGTCACCTCTTATTACGCATCTCCTTAAAGTGCTACAGCTATAATTATTATCATTGGTTTGTCATATTACCTAATATCTTTTGACCAATAGCTTTATTATATTATATCGGTATTAACATAATCATGAATATTCAACACTATAAAACTGTGCAATCATCCAGATTTTTAATTCCTTGGCTCCCAACCTGCAGATTGAATAAATCTGTCAAACTGCCACTCTCTTGTCCTGAGTTTTCTTCCACAGAGTCACAAAATTCACTAAATGTAGAGGAATTTATCCTGGTGCCATTGGTGCAGAGCCATATTTCAAATGTAGTAATGCATGTACATACCATAATACATTTGTAGCCCTGGCTATAGTGGGAATCAAACCCTTCAAACCCAATCAAATCAAACCCTACAGGGTACAGGGACAACAGGACTCCACAGACAGTGCAAGACATACAATATGCACTAGACCACGCACATCCATTAGTATAAAAAGGTCTCATGAGCTCTTACCTTTGTAGAAGCACTCCTCACTGTGCATGATGGTAATCCTGTGGCCTCCGAGGCACGAGGCCCGATGCAGCTCACAGTGGTTCTGGTACAGCTTCCCATCTGAACCACACACGGGTTTATAGTGCGGTTTACAGCGGTCCAAACAGTTACACTCCCCTTGGCCGGTCTCATGGTTGACCACACAGTGACGTCCCAAGCCACAGTACTTGTGTTCACATGGGCCAGGGTAGCCATTGTGTCCCATAAAACCTGGGGAAACACAAAGAAAAGAATGGCGTCAAAGCATGCTGTGGTCGGACCAAAACCATGCGCTGTATCTGTCCAAGTACATTCATAGGGAAGAAAAATGCAGTTTCTTATCGATGCACACGTATTGTTGAAACAATACAGCGGGTTTTTAACAGGACCAAAATATCATAAAACTCAGTAACAATGTAAACTTTCAATTCAAGTAAAATTTGGGACAGCAAGGTGGCGTAGTGAGTAGTGAGACCGCCCTTGAGCTGGAAAACAAAAAAGGTCATAAGAGAAGCAAAACTGCAGCTGTGTGCTGTTTCTATAACAGCAGTGTGGGGGAGATATAGTACACTGTATATATTAATAGAAACTGGGTGGTAGGACTTTGAAGATTGTTTCACTTACAAAAGGATTTACAAGAACAAGGTTTGCCCTAAAGAAAAGATTAGTGTGATACTCTCTCGTATCTTGGGGGGGGAGAGGGGATTATGTTTTGGTTCGCCATCTCCAACTGTATGAACACTAACGAGTCTTGACAGGCCACAGATCAGCCTGTACAGTAACCCATGAACCACATCAAATGTATTGCCTCTCTAATGGCAGCTTGCTCACTCTCGGGTCTCTTAGGTAACAGCTCCGTTGCCCTTTGGAATCGTCCTCATGGGGGGAGAAAGGGACATGATCAGCACAGCAGAAAAAAAAACACAACCGATGGAGGTAATGGCTGCTCAGGCTATAGATTAAGTTGTGAACATAGGGACGGTTGGCAATGATTACAGAGATAATGATTATAGGTTTGTTCACTGCTTATTCCATTTGTAAAAAGGCCACTTAGACAAGTCGGTGCTTTGTCCTTATGCACATTGTCAAAGGAATGGGATTGCAATTAGGGGTGGAACAAGTATTCAAAACGTGTATTTAATTTCAAGTAGAGATACTTTGACAAAGAAAAACTTAAGGAAAAGTGAAAGTTCTCTCACATACCACTCAATTAGAAGTCTTAAATTATCAACTATCAAATGTACTTATGTACCAAAAGTAAAAGTCATTGTGGCGGCTGTGGTAACACCGTTATTTTCAGCCATTTTGCAATCAGTTAATCATCACACACCTGCTTAGTGTCAGTGATCTTGAACTGGGTTGGAAAGTGAATTTCCCACACAAAAAACAATCCGATTGTTCTTTTCAATTTTGCCGGGTTACTTTGATTTCAAATGTTAACGTTAGCTAGATTTGATATATATATATATTTGAAGGAAGATTTTGTTGTTTTAAAGTTGTTTTAATTGTCTAACCTTAAATATTAGCTAACCTTTTCACATGACGAACATGTAGAAATGGTGTGACATTAGATAACAGGTCACATAATCCTTTCATGATGGAGAGATTTTCCTCATTTCAAGAAATTTGGTGAGACTGTGTTGTAGCAAACTACAGCACAGGACAGCAGGGCAGCCGAGCTGTGAGAGAGACCGTCCCCACAACAGCCAATGACCAGCTGACTTGATTTCCATGTTGTAGCAGTCAATGTCACCAAACCCCTACTCGCTCACGGTAAACCGCTCTGGATGAGAGTTTGGGCTTTCCAAACTTCCCTCCCATATTGCACTCTGTCCGTGTTGCACCGACCAATAAATATCGACTAGAGAGTCCTGAGTGGGAGGTGTTTCAGTGCATTAATTACAATCAATCTCTAATGCATCTGGGATTTGAGCAGCATGGTTTCCAACGCATAAACTCACAAGGAGGTCAAGATAAAATGCCCAATGTTTATGGATATAGAAAGTATATCACTGCTGTTAAAGAAAAACTTTTGCTTTCGAGCTTTTGTTTTCAGTTCAGTTAGTATCAGTTTCTTGATCTCAGTCTTGATGTCACACAGTAGACACCTGTTTCTTTTGCACAGTCTGGAGTTTTACTGAGATTTAGCATATTGCTGTCGCCGGCTAACCTTTTTCTTCTTTTTTCTTTTTCTTCTTTCCTTTTTTTTTTCAGTGTTTTGTTTTTGTTTCTCCTTTCTTTCTTCATTCCTGAAAATCTTCCTTTTTAACAGACGTGGGGTTTTCACCCGAAAGGTGGTCATGAATATACAAAAACCTAACTTGTGACAGGTGGATGGAAGGGCAAACAAACCGACTTGAAGTGCTAAGCCTCAGTCAGACCCCCACACACCGGTCTGTATTATCCTCTAGCCGTCACAGAGGATTTAGACGATACAAGTGTGTACACTGTGACCTGATTGGAGCCAGTCAATTTGCTAGTTTATTAATTCCCCACGGTGCCCTGGCATAATGATTATTCAATGGGAATTTGTGTCGCACAGCCAGGCGTCCTCTGCCACCAGCGGGGTCAGCGAAGGGCAGAGCCATTTGCTATCAGTATGCACGTCCCACAGCCTGGTGATCAGCTGGCATCGGAGACAAATGACTAATTCTGCACAGCCATTCGTTTATTGATGACTTATTGCTTGGGAGGGGGCGGGCAGGGATAGGGATGCGCAGTGCCCAGTACGTACCCGAGGGTCATTGAGTTTTAAACTGCAACTGTGCGCTGGGAAGTTCACTGAAATGTAAATCGCCTACAAGGAGCACAGACTGCGGGTACCGATGGAAATAATGTGATTCAGTGTCTTGCTCAAGGACACTTGAGCAGAGCAGATGCTTCCTATCAGCTGGGTCACAGAGTTTGCTTACTACTATGTCACCCTGCAGCCCATTACATCATATGACACGACACAATATGATACAATACTAGTGGTTGAGATAGTACTGAAATCCTTTACTTAAGTAAAAGTAGCAAAACCATAATGGAAAAGTAGGCTACTTCATTACAAGTAAAAGTTCTGCATTCAAAAGTTTACTTAAGTAAAATTATAGAAGTATTAGCAGTAAAATGCACATAAGTATCAAAAGTAAAAGTACTCATTCTGAAGAACGGTCCCTTTCAGGATGTAAAATTATTGATGCATTAACCTGTAAGAAGTATTATAATGTTGTCGGTCTAACTGCTCCATATACTGTTGGGAGTACATCTGAAATGTAGTGGAGTACAAGTATAAAGTCTCACAAAATGGAAACACTCAAGTAAAGTGGCAGCACCTCAAAATTGTACTTAAGAAAAGTACTTGAGTAAATGTACTTAGTTACTTTCCAGCTCTGTACAATACTATACAATGCGAAACAATGTGATACAATATGATCATTGCTATGTGTCAGAAAATCAAGTATATCATAGATAAGTATTGCTAATAGGGAAACTGTCTCAGTGTAGACAACAATAGCTATAGATGTGAAGAAAATGATTCTGAATGATCTCATTAAAAACAATGAGACAGGCAGTAAATCTGCTCTATGCAGGTAGGACGCTGGTGTTTATTCAGACCGTGTTATACGGCACCAAGGTCTTGACATATATGACTCCATTGTGCATCATTTGAAGGGCATCATCCCTTGATGCATGCATAATGAGGTGAACACTGTGTAAAAGGATAACAGACGTACTTGGACATGGCCGACACGATCAGATCGGCATTGTGGATGGATCAAAGCCCCGCTACCACAGTAAAAAGACGAGCTCAAGAAAAACACAACAGTAAAATGGACATTTTCCTCCACAAATGTGCAACAACCTGTTCTGTTTGTAAAGTCTTTTTGAGCTGCCTTCTAACATCACAGGAGCTCAGGCTGAATCGAAACCCTCACATTCACTTAAGCAACACGCCAATCGTTTTGAAGCGCACTCACTCTCAGATATACATCTTTTTTCAACAAGCTATATTTCCTATTTCTGGCGTCCTCTCTCCCTAAACTAAGAATGTTCGTCTGGTACCCATCTGATGTTTTCCATTACAGCAGCTCAGAGTCCTGGGGGAGAGAGCAGAGTGTGGTAAACAACAGTCAGAGGCTCTAAGCTCGCTCGGCGCGCTGAGTTAAGCTGGCCCACAAGGCCCATGAACGAGAACAAGGGGATGCAAATCGGAATAAACAACTACTAAAACAATGCTAAAACTTTACATGGCACATAAACAATGTTGCATTCGCTCACACCAGCCGAGACTCCGCTCGATTAAGTTCCTTGAAAGTCTCAGCAGACGTCGAGCAGGTACACAAGGCTCTGCGGAGAGTGGCAGAAACTGGAATGTGTGTGTGTTTGTGTGTTTGTGTGTGTGTGTGTGTGCACTGTAGCAGATAAACTAGCATTTACAGTAGCGGCATCAAGTGTATTTTTAGCCGACCTGTTGTCATGCAAAGAAAAGTTTAATGTATTCATGGCTGAAGGTCCGACGTCATTGAAACGGCCATCACTCAGCTCCTAACAAGAGGGTTTCATTCTCACACATTGACTAAATTAAACTGTGACTATTAGCAGCGTCTCGGGAACAGCAAGTTCTACAGGAAGCAGTAGAATGTCACCAATTTGTTGGCAACAAATTATCTGTGACATATTTATGGACAGAGAAATTTAATGGCCCAAAGCATGATTTATTTTCAGCATTGTGAGCTGTAGGTTATGCGCAATCTTATAGATTTTAATTATATGTTAGACCTTTTAGCAGACACTCTTACAATTAGTGAACAGGTAGTTCAGTGTCTTGTTTAAGGGACATTTTGACATGAGACATTTGGCTGTTGTGGGGATCAAACTTGTGACCTTTAATTTACAGGACAGGCTTTTTCACAAGTAAGCCACCCTGACATAATAGTACTTTCCACACAGAAAAAAAAAGAAATACAGCAAATTTCCTATCCCTTCATAACTCAAAGTGGTAATCTACTTTTGTCCAACATTGAAAAACATTTTATAGTTGTGTGTGTGTGAGTGTGTGTGTGCTTTCTGTGACAATATATACCCACATCTTAGTGCCACTTTAATCTGTTTAAAAATGAAAAATCCTTTTTATTACCTCCGCCAAAGAGGTTATGTTTTCGGTGCCGTTTGTTTGTTTGATTGTTTGTCTGTTTGTTTGTCTGTTAGCAGGATTACGGAAAAACTACTGGCCCAATTTTCATGAAACTTCGTGGAAGGGTGTAGCATGGGCCAAGGAAGAACCCATTAAATTTTGGAGCGGATCCGGATCTGACTCACGACCAAGCAATAATAACACGAACCTTGGCGGAGGTCTGCGCTCTCCGAGTGCCCTTCTAGTTTTATCCTTTTTTTCTTGGTTCTCTGTGGCTCTCCTTGGCCCTTCAACATAAGGTCTTGCCCCAAAAAGGCACTGCACTGCAAAGCCAATAGGCCTTATAAGGAATATATAAATAAATATGACACAATATAGCATAATCTCACTTCTTTTCAAATCCCACTGTCCAAACTGATGCTCACTTGACCCAACAGAAAAAATAATCACTGCAATGATTATATATACATGAGTCTAACCAAATACAAATCCATTAATACTACCAAGCTGAAGGGCCTGCATCCAGCTATGGAGGTGTTGTGTTAACACCAGCAGAAATGCACTTCCTCTCCTTCCCCCACCATATGCTAATTGCAATACTGTGACAACGCTTTCACTTGTCTTGGTGGCATAAACAACTCGTGAACATTTTATGAGAAGCTATTTAAGGCATAAAAGCTTTTTCAACCCTTTGGAACCCAGTACCTCACTGTGTTTAAAACATTGATGACTTCCCTTCCACCTCAATGGCTCCATAGACCTTCCTCTGAATGCAGCGCACAGTGAAGCCTAAATAGATTTGGGTTGGAGCGTGCTGTACCTTTGCTGTTCTTACCAAGTGAAACAAAAACAAAAACTTAAGGCACAAGCACAAGCAAAGAACTAACTTTGTCCTGCAGATAAAATAAGTTCCTTGTTCTAGATGTTAGTTTGAGAGACAGGCACACGGTCCAATCAGTGAAGGCCATTTCTCTTCTTTCTGATGTTGGTTGGTTAGTAAACACTGCCTCCTGTTTGTTAATTAATCACATGACTTGATGAGTGACTGTTGGCTGGAGTACATCATTTTAAAGACGGTTTCATAGCATGGATGTATAGTTGGACTGAAGATTGCTTTGCCTGTAATTTTATTTGGCAGGTTTTTTCTTTTACCATTTTTTTTGTTTTGCAATCCACTCTAAACTTGAACAGAGGACAATTCCTTGGCATCGCTTGGCCTCTCCCTGTTTAATGAAAGGTGAGCACTGCACTCTGAAGCCGTGCCAGGCGTCTACTAGCTGTCTCTGCTTTCCAACTATAAAATACTTCACACACAGGTTGAGAGAAAGCTTACGTTCACATTTCAGACATTTAGCTCTTATCCAGGGTGACTAAACAGTAAAAGCCACTTTACTCTTTACCTTGCCAACATCACAAGTATAAGCGGAATCTGAATTCTTGCCATGTGTCCCTGGCACCCAAGGCCAACAGTTTTGAAAATCTCTAGGAAAGTAGTAATATTGGTAAAAAAAAAATTCTCATAAGGAAAATAAGCATTTATCGAATATATGCCATTGCTAATTCACTCTTACAACCTTTATCAGCACAGTCACTGACAAATTTGCAAAGATGAAATCTAGAAAAATGAATTTGTAGGGTCGGTGCAATATGCCAGATATATATGACAGATTTAGAAAAAAAAAAGTTGATTTGCTGTGATACTGAGGCTTTTACATGACTTAAACTGAATTGGTAAATATACCCAATTTTGGCTAAACACTTCTGTTTTTTGTTGTTTTTCTGTATGTTGCATTTTCTGTAGCATAATAGTTGTGAATTTTAACTGTAATCTTGGTATGCTGATAAGTTATTTTTGCCGTTTTAGACCTACAACATGTGATCACAACTTTAACCTGCACTCATACGCATTAAAGGCAAGCTCCGCCCCTGATTACAAGCAACCAATAGTAAGGAGTGCAAGAGTTACAGCCGTAGTGCGCTGACCTGCAACCACAAATATCCCTGTGTCCCTAGAATGATCACATATCATGGAGGGGAGTTAGATAAAGAAATAAGAGCTGGGGGAAAAGGTATTAAGTTTTTTTTAAAGAAGATAGGAGCATTTTCAGTGCAGGTGGAGGAGGAAGATACAGGAGAGGAGGATGTTTACCCCTGAACATCCATCTTGTAGCTCTTCTCCAAACACAAATGACAGCACATGAATAGAGTATGCCAGTTCTCTGCGAGCTCTGACAGAACCCCCAAATCAAGTCATGTCGAATTTATTCATAAAACGCTGTCTAACAAAGACGTTCATCACGAAATGCTTTACAGAGTACAAAGGACATACTGTAAATACAGAAAAAAAACTGTATGAATAAACTCCTGCATTTTCCACCTTGACAGTGGTTCGGTGAGATATTCATTTCAGAATATTTTTCTCTAATATTTATTGTGACCTTCACATCATGGCTATTCTCTGTACTGAGATATTCTCCAGATTAGTAATACTTATCTCAATTCTCTACAAGCACTTCACAGAGCGCTCCTGTGTGTGAAGGTCCAGGGGTGAAGTGTAGCAAAATATCCTGTTCAAGGAGGTACTGTTAGTTTGCTGAAATGTTACTCAAGTAGAAGTAGGCCTAAACTGACTAGTGTAAAAATCTACTTTAGTAAAAGTAAAAAGTAGCTCATTTAAAATGTACACAGAGTAAGAAATACTGAGTAAAAAATAAGACATTTACAGTTAGGCTACATAGGGTAGATATATGGTCTTTCCCATGCAGTGTAAGGGCAAGAGGACAGAGAGTATGTGATATTACATTTTTTATAGACATATCTGTGATTTAAAAAAACATAACACTGAAAATGCCCATCCCCATTTTTCAAAAAGATTACTATATTGATGTTTCTTCTGTTAGTAGATGCCCAACTAGCTAGCAAGGCTAGTCAACTAGCTAGACAATGAATGATAGGCTAAAGCTAAGCATGAATACTGTAGCTGGTTGTTCTGCTAATGTTAACTAAACTACTTTGAGCAGTTAATGTTACAGTTACTTAAAGATTGCCACATGCTTTAGCAGATGCAGATGCTATTTTCAATCAGCCAGTTTCTGAAATGCTTATGGAGAAAAAAATTACACTCTGTATAGATGTGATGTAAAATATAGTGAGGTATAGTAAAACTACTGACTTTAAAAAACCTTTAAAAAAGTATAAAACTACTCAATTGCATTAACAAGAGTAAATGTAATTTGTTATTTCCTCTCGTGTGTGTGTGTGTGTGTTTCTGTCTGTCTGTCTACCCCTGTGTGTGTGTCTATCCCTGTGAGTGTTTCTATCCCTGTGAGTGTGTCTATTCCTGTGTGTGTGTGTCTCTGTGTGTGTGAATGGATTTGAGAGCACCTGGCAGCCACTTGGCGACTTTCCGTCCCATTTCATTCCCCGGCCTAATGACTGAACGTGGGCCGGCTTCTCTCTCATTCTGTCCACATCAGGATGCAGCACTGGGAGCGTTTCAACCAACAACCCTATTTGTCAAGGAGCGCCGACTAATTGTAAGCACCTCACGCTACTCCCAGTACTAATTCATATTACAGTGAGCTGTCTGGTTGGTTAGAAAACAGCAAACAGCAAACAGCAACCAGCGGTGCGGTTTCTCTTATGTCTGATATTTTTGCTTTGCTCTCTCTTTTGTGCTCATGCTTTTGAGATGATTGTGTGAATGCATGCATCTAAGTGTGTGTGTGCCCTTGTATTTTTATATTTATGAGGATCAAATGTAAGCAAATCAAAAATTCTGACAAGGATAGAAAGATGATGAAACTCCTCCAGTCTTCACTTGTTTAAAGTGATAGTTTAGGTTTAGGAGGGTTACCATCAGTAATAGAATTAGGTTTAGGTTAGGGTTAAGGGTTGAGGGTTTGGGTTAGGGTTAAGGTTAAGGTTAGATATGTAGTGGCAAGGGTTAAAGGTTAAATGTGTAATAATGGAAGGGCTTTGTTCCACTCAAAATGGTATTGAGTGGAACAAAGTAAACAGCCACAGAGCACGCACTGCAGAGATTGTTGTTGCTGTTTGAAGGCCATTCTACCACTCCAAAGTCCATTCAAAAATCTGGCAATTTGTTTTTGCCCTGCTTATTGGCAAAAACACACACCGGAATATATAATATGAGACTAATCGGTAGGGTGTTCTGGTAAGTTTGGCATCTATGTAATCCTCCAAACAGCACGAATTTTAACGGACCGGCCTATTTATCTGCCGGGGAAGTAGTAGAAGAAAAAAGTAGTAGAAGAAAAATGTGCCAATGTGGTAAAAACAGATAGAATGATAGAATGTTCATTGTTGCTGATTCTGAAACAGTCCAACCTGCCCACCATGCTGATGATGGTAGACCCTTTAAGGATTAGGGTTAGGGATTATGGCTACATGAAATGTAGCCAATGATTGCAATCAATGAACATTCATCAATGGAAATCAAAACAAAAGCATATTTTGTACAGATAGATCCGGTTTGGTTTGAACATTATATTCGACCCTTCAAAATTACTGAAAAGACATTCAACGCTCAATGCTCTTCCAATAAGTGAGCAGGTAGGGGTTCAGTGTCTTGCTCAAGGGCACTTTTACCAGGACACACTGGCTGCTGCAGCAATCAAACCTGTGACTTCATGGTTACCGGGCAACATGTCTAGCCACTAGTTCACCGTGCTGGAAACGTCTAATTCGAGAATGAGTAAAATAGCAATAGATTTAGTTGAGATGATCAAATAAATATTCATCAAACAATCTTCAGCTTAAGTCCCAAAATGGGAATTTTTAAAAGAGATATTTATTATGGATAGATTTTTTGGGCCGGGAGTTTTGACGGGCTGCTCTTGATGGAAAACAAGCTGTCTGTAACGTTCTCATTCTACAATAACTCAAATTTCAACTCTGTCTTTCATAGCCATACCGTTATCATTCATTTTAACTGCCACATACTGTCAGCCTGTGCGTAAAAGCCTTTGTCGAACAGCTTAATGATGAAGAAAAAAAAAATGTCTGTCAGTCCTGTGCTTTGGTTTTCTCCAGCTTCAAGGGAACGTTGCTGTGTGTTTTTTTAGAAGGATGAAGAGGAAGCTACAAAGGCTTCATGATAAAGAAGCAGGAGTGCGCAGGAAACGGGCCAGGTCTTCATCTGTCAGTCCCTGGACACCCCCCCCACACACACACACACACCTACACACACACACACACATATACTCCACCCCCACCCCCCAATGTAGCATCTACCTTCTTTTCTATCTCATGCTTATTCCATATTCCATATTCCATTTATGAATATAAGTAATTTATATATGTATTAAATTAAGGCAGGAGGACACCGAAAACGGTCTCTGCCTGGTCCTAAACTCTCCCTCCACTACTGTATATTGGTGCCTTGCATGTTTCTGGGCTTGGAGTCGTTTTTCCTTTGAAATCGTGCCTGCATGGGCACATATTCCAAGTGACATTAATGAGATAAAGCAGATTTATCTACGCTCAAACGCAGTACTGACAGTCTTTCAGGGCATTCTCCCTACTTGCCTTGTGGGCTTTACTAGCTTTACTATGAAGTCTTTCTCACTCCGAAACACAGGGCTATATATCAATTCTGAATGAAAAATAGTCTCCTGCAGCTCCTTACTTAGTATTTCAGCACAATTCTATGACTATGTAGTGCTCTTGAACATAAACTTGAAACAATTAAGTTTAAAATGTAATCAGCATGTCATATCACCTAATAATTTATAATAACGAGATAAGAATCAGAATATTTTATAATTACTTTTTTTTTCTTTTATATCCAGCAATCATATTCTAGGAGTAGGTCTCCATTTTTTTCAAATATTGGATATTTAATTTTGGAGTGAAAATAAATATGGTCGTCTGTCTCTGCACCAGGTCTGAAAGCAAAGGAGATTTGTTTGCTTTGTTGTATAGCCTATGGAGGGCTATTCCATTTAAACTCAATGGGAGCCCTTTTCAAAGGGCAAAAAAAATCCAGTGTCACCAAAAAATGGGACATGAACTGAATAGTGAAGAGGTTGAAGCAGATATATTAAAAAAAAGAAACACATCTGCAAAAATACATTTTGGGGGGAATGATGAAACACATGAAAGACTATCTAAGCTTTCAGCTCAAGAAAGACACCAAAATTGCAGTTCTGTATTTTTTTTTTCACTCAACTGCAGCGGATAAGCTAAACCCCAGCTGAGACAGAGACCATGCAACAAAACAAGAGTCTACTGCCAGTCAACATGACTTTTTACATCGCTCAGCATGCAAACACTGATACTGACTGTGCAACAAAAAAGAGCTTGGAAGCATAATCTGGAATCTGAGTGTGTTAGAGACACTAAGACCCTCGCCACTTTGACTCATACGGTCTATTTATGCTTCCTAAATTGACCCCAAACTCTGGAGTTAGATATTAATGCAGTTGATGCCCACTGTGAGGCGATTAATGTCAAGCTCCTGGGGGAAGTTGGATATAAACTTCTGAGAAATCCCTAAGAATGTTTTTTTTTTGGGATGGAGTTGCTGCTGCACAACTTAGGAAATGGCATTCACTTTCAGATATTAAGTCCCCTATTGATATTATGGTGTGTGTATGTGTGTGTGTGTGTGTGTGTGTGTGTGTGTGTGTGTGTGTGAGAGTGAGCTGTGGGGTTGTTTTAAGCTCGGACTCTGCGGCGGTCGGCCCATTCAGATAAAAGGTACATTAAAGTGAATCTCCGCCGAGAGCAGGAACCGCCCTTCAAGATAATGTTCTCCCTGCGATTACTGTGTTGACCTTCAAAAAATAGACCGCTATCACCAAGCCTTCATCGTTATCCACTGTAAGTACCGCGGGTTCATGTGGATCACTGAGAATTATTGATGATTCTCAATTAGATCCGTCTCACTCCATTTAATTCTACATATTCAGGATATGGTTTTGCCAAAAGTTATGGGTATCAACATCCTGGGAGTCATTTATAGCCTGAAGATAAGTGTTGATGGTAATACTGTTGATCTTGCTAACTGTGCAGCACATTACGTTTCTTTTGCCACCAGTGATGATCATCAGGACACCTATCACTCAATTTTGTGTTATTAGCATTTTTACATGAGCAGTTTCACACTCTTCTGCATGCCATAACACTATACTATGTCTTAAAGCGGTATGCCACTCAGTTTAAAGGTTCATAAATTTTATTCCTGTGGCCTAGGACAGTCCAATCAATATTTATGAACATGAACAACTCTGTCCCGCAGCCAGAAGCCACAGAACTATGATTTGGCCCTGTGATGTAATCGGAATTTAAAATCTGTAGAATGAAAATCTGTGGAATGAAATGGAAATGATGGTAAAAATGACTGGGATAAGGGCCCAGAAGGGTTTGCTGGAGATAAGGCTGCTTTTCCTACATCAGAGCTGATAAAAGGACTAGAGCTCATTTGGTTTTAAAAAATCAAACATTATGTGAGCCCACAAAATAATCTGTTCATTGTCGGTGGAGCAGTTCCAAATTTCCAGGGGTGGAAAGACTGCTAAAACATCCTGCTGAAGGAGAAGAACTGTTACTTTGCTTAAACTTTCCTTGTGTAGAGGTAAAATTACTGGTATAAAAAATTATTTGAGCGCAGTAAAACGTTTAAAATGTACTAAGTTACTGAGATACTTGACATTGATCCATATGATCTTTCCCATGAAATGTAAAAAAGACGAAATGAGAGAGAGTGTGAAATTGATTATTTTAATTTAAAATAATTCTAGGTTGTGTTACTGCTGATTCCTGTACAGATTATTGCTCTTTCCTTCAGCAACATGCTAAAACTAGTCAAGGCCATGGCTTTCAATCTGACATTCACTGACTTCCCCTTACCTTGTTTCATAAATTGGCCGGTTTCTGATGCAATGTCTATGAAGTGGCAATCTTGTGTAGCCACACCTTCGGTTTTAGATAAATTCTCCACATAAAACATGGGATATAACAAGACTTTGCAGAGCTAAAGGCAGCATTGATCAGCTCTGAATTTCAAATAGGATTCACGCACAAGCCCCTGGAAACTTCTAGCTTGTTTTTCTGCCATGGTAGAACAGATTTCCATCGTTAGTTTAACACTAGTAACTGTCAAAGTAACTGCCACAGGGATTAATCAAGGCAGTAGCTTTGATTTAGCATCTTCCTTGTTGTCACTATGACATTAAACATGTAAGCACCAAACAGTGCCAGGCTCCGCCCTGGCAAAATTAGAATTTGCAAAGTCTACTTTTCTAACCAACTATTGTGTTTATTTCTACAGACCTCTGTCATTTTAACTGGAGTTGTGGCTACACAATATTAATGGAGTGTATACTTTGTAATAATAACAATAATAATAACCTTTATTTGTATAGCACCTTTCATACACAACATGCAGCTCAAAGTGCTTTACATCAATGGAAGACAGATAAAAGACAGATAAAAAGATCAAATTCATATAAAAGAACAAGCAAAATGCATTGCATTAAAATAATCAAAGTAAAATAGAAAGATAAAAGAACACAACAAATACTCTCACTTTTAGATGCACATTGTGAGTGAACCCATATGTTTTTCTTTAATTTTCTTTTCCCCTGTCCTTCCTGATTCTACTCTTGATCTGATATTTACGTCAGATCTCACTGCCTAAGGCAGACGAGAATCATAGATTCTCCTCTTGCTCAAAAACCTCACCATCCACAGATGGATGAGAATCATACAGGCTAAAACTCTGCCCCCCCCCCCCCCCCACACACATATAGTGTTCACTTGTGCAAGTAAGCATTGCCCGGACAAGACCAATGAAAATTCATACTTGCCCGTGTCAGCTCTGTTGGGATCCTGAACAGAAACAGTTAAAATGAAGGCTATTTAAAAGCTAAGCTGAAAAGATTTTAGCAAGTTTTTAGCAGTCATTTGAAAATGTTTACAGAGCCCACCTCTCTAATATTCTTTGGGAGGGTGTTCCACAGTTCAGGAACATAGTTAAAAAAGGCTGCATCCCCAATCTTCTTTTGAGTGGGGTTTTGTACTTCTAACAAACAGTAGAAGACCTGAGGCTCTTGATGGAATGTAGAACAGCAGGGATTCTGTAATGTAGGCCGGTCCTAAGACATTAAGAGCTTTGTATACAAGTAAAAGAACTTTAAAATCAATTCTAAAGGACTCTGGGAGCCAGTGCAATGCAGCTAAAACCAGAGTGATATGCTCTCGCTTCCTTGTTTTTGTTAAAAGTCTAGCGGCAGAGTTTTGGATAAGCTGAAGCCTCTCAATAGACTTTTTAGGGAGGCCGGTAAAAAGGGCATTGCAGTAGTCCAGTCTACTTGTAACAAACACGTGAGTTAGCTTTTCAGCATCTTTCTGGGTTAGGAAGGGCTGCACCTTGGCAATATTTCTAAGATGAAAGAATGCTGTTCTTGGTCACCTTGTTTATATGGGAATTAAAACTTAAAACTTAAAACAGAATCTAAGATAACACCCAGGCTTGTTACTTCTGATTTGATCGAGAGATTCAGGTTCCCAAGTCTTGTGGAGAGTTCTTCTCTTTTGACTTTAGGGCCGACCAAAAGTATTTCTGTCTTATCTTTATTCAGTTTTAAGAAATTTGTGTTCATCCAATCATTGATAGCCAATAGACAAGTAGTGAGGGAGCTTAAGGCATCTGCATGATTTGGCTCTACAGAAATGTACAGTTGTGTATCATCAGCATTGCTATGGAAATTGACATTATGTTCTCTGATAATATCACTTAATGGAAGCATGTATAGTGAGAAAAGCAGGGGACCAAGGCAGCTTCCTTGTGCAACACCAGAAGTTAGATCATGTTTCTCTGATACATGATCTCCAAGACAGATGAAAAATCTCCTCCCTGTAATGTAAGTTCTGAACCAGTTTAGGACACATTCAGAGAGACCAACCCAGTTCTCGAGACGATCTATGAGAATATTGTGGTCGATGGTGTCAAATGCTGCACTCAAGTCCAAAAGAACCGAAACTGAGACCCTGTTGGCATTAGTGCTAAGTCTCAAATCATTGACTATTTTGGTGAGAGCAGTTTCTGTGCTGTGGTTGGCTCTGAAACCTGACTGAAACTTCTCCAGAATGTTGTTTTCATTTAAAAAGTTGTTAATTAGGTTAGAAACCACTTTTTCAAGTACCTTACTTAAAAAAGGAAGGTTTGATATGGGCCTGTAGTTACTTAGGACCCCACAGTTCAAATGTGATTTCTTCAACAGCGGTTTCACAACAGCGGTTTTAAAGGCATCAGGAAAAACCCCAGTCTCAAGTGATGTATTAATGATTTTCAGAGCAGAGTTTGAAACACTATTGAAAACCCTCTTAAAAATGTAGTGGGGACAGGGTCAAGAGAGCAGGTGGAAGATTTACTCTCTATTACAATCTTATTAAGTTCTGAAACAGAAATACTAGAAAATGTCCTCATGAATGTTTGCCTTTTACAAGGTTGGTTATTGAAATTATCAGCACCTGAAGCTATACTAGCCCTGATAGTTGTGATTTTGTTTATAAAAAAGTTAGCAAATTCCTCACATTTTGCATCAGAGGCTTGGCTTAAAATGTCAGAGACAGAGGTAGGATTCAGCAGTTGGTCAATGGTAGAAAACAGTATTATAGGATCACTCCGGCTCCCTGTAATGATCTTTGAAAAATTGGCTTTTCTTGCAGCACGTACAGCATTGTTATATGCAGTTAAGTTCTTTATAAATGCTACGATGGACCTCAAGTTTAGATTTTCTCCACTTCCTTTCTGCTGCTCTACATGTTCTCTTGAGCTCACGGACCATGGTGATATTTTGCCACTTAACCTCTTTTTGACCTTGAGTGGGGCCACTTTGTTCAGTGTATTACTCAGATTGTTATTGAAAGCATCAACCATTTCATGTACTGAGCAGTTTAGATGATATGAGTCCAGTTCTCTTACAAGCTCTGAGAACTCAAGGTCTGCTGTTGCATCTAGGAACCGCTTTTGAGCAACAATTTCTTTCATGTTCCTGGTTACAATCAAATGAGCATCAAAGAATACACAGTAGTGGTCAGAAACAGAGACATTAGACACTGATACATTGTCAATCATTAACCTTTTTGTCACAACCAGGTCGAGTTTGTTACCATGTTGGTGTGTAGCCTCAGTGTCATGTTGAGTTAGTTCTAAGTCTTAGTTGTTCTAAGAGTTAGTTATACTCTGTAATGGCTGAGAAACAAGTACACACAAAAGCTACTCAATTACAGTAATGGGAGTAAATGCAATTTGTTACTTCCAATCTTGCAAATTTCATATTTTGAAAACACAACCGATTCACGTTGCGTTCTCCAGTTTCCGGCAAGAGAGTTGTTCACAATCATAAATCACTGACTTTCAGTACGAATAACATGCATAGATTTGTTAAACTTGTTCTTCCACTTTACCATCAAATTCAAAACATTTTATGCCCAAATTTGCATTATTAGATCTTTACTTTGGAAACAATAGCCTTTCTCATGACGCCAGCTGTCCGGGTCTTCACACACAGTAGGCTACTGGTTATGAATATTCAGCTAATGCAAATATTGACTTATGTACATCCGATATCCAAGGGCTGCAACCGAGACTTGGGTGCGAAAAATACCTTCACACAATCGCCTTGTTTTTAATTTATATTTTAAATAAACCAAAACTGTTAAACCTGTTAACCCACTATATAATTTCAGTAATACATGAGCATATATAGTATAAGAAAAAAACAACATTCTTTTCGTTATGCCTGAAAGACTTCTTCAATGGTAATATATTGTGTTATAATCATGAAAAGGCAATGTAGCTTCTGCTACACAATGAAGAAAGCAGTATTCACAAATATCGTATTTCATGGTAAGTGTTCATCCTTTTTGTCTATTTTATTCCTCATATGTAGCTTCACTTAAATGTAATCAGTCACACGCCGCTTTGCTCTAATTTTAATCTTAATATCTGACATTGTGGTAATGTCACATGCTGAAACCAATATTATAGACTAATTCACATTGCGAGGTAAGCGTATTGGTAGACCTCAACGTATTAATGTCCTGTAAAGGTGTATTGATGTACCACAGGATTTGAATTAATAATATACTGTGTGCCAAATATGGTTTACCAAATCACATTATAAGCTGACTCTACACAGATAAGGCTGCGTTCGCACTGCAGCTGAAAGTGTCCCAATTCTGATTTTTTTCCCCTTCATATGTGGCACCTATCTGAGGTTTTTTTAATCTGTGTGAATAGCAAAAAAGCTGCACGGAGTTGCATTTTTTCAAGTCTGATCTGGACCACATGGATATGTGGTACAAAATAAGATCCCAAGGCATGCGACTCACATGCAACTTGTATTTCAACACTCAAAACAGAATTTGTCAGTAACCAAGTAAGTACGTTTGCCATATATCTGTTTCTTGCCCGCACCATCATCTGCTGACAAAGTTGTTTCCATCTTCGACAAAAATTGAGCAGCAACCAAAGAGCAAAGGCCCATAGTGGAGGCTCTGCATGTTCAGTAGAAGACTGGTAGAAGAATGGTAGATGCGTAGGTACAGAAACGGATGTGATGTCTTTTATTGTTACTCTGCGCAAGTGTGTCTTTTTGACATCGCTGTCAGTTCATATTGGTATCAGATATGGGTTATACAGAACATCCTCGAATATTTATGAACAGTCATCCGATATCAGATATGAGCAGCAATTTGGAGTTCAGCATGCAGGCCTGCGGTGTGAACGCAGCCTAATGCTTTGTGAAGTGTAGCGTGTCCATGAAAGGTGGAGCTGGCTTTCTCCCATGAGAAAGTGACACACTTGTGTGGTATTTAGGCCAGGCCCACCTGTCCCTTGATGGCTTAGTGGGTCAAGGAGCATAAGTGGCCTGTAAAACTAGCTAGAAAGTCCTCTAGGAATTCAAAGGGAAAATCCTATAGACCAGGTCCTTTAACTAGGCAACACATCTAAGCTCTTAACCAAGGCAAGGCAAGGCAAGGCAAACTTCATTTATATAGCACATTTCATACACAAGGCAAATACAATGTGCTTCACATAAAACAGAAAAAATACATAAAATGACATTAAAAACGAAAGAAAGAAAGTAATACTATAAAGAAATACAAATAAAGAAATACTGAGCAGTCACTCTCACACTGGTGACACCTCTGGTCAGCCAGTATAACTTCAATGAGAGTGACTCCCTCAATTTTTCCTCTCAAAAGGAAATCAATTTAGATGAGATGGTGAACCAGATGGTGCAGAGCAAACCTAGATTCTATATCTTTAAAAAATACTTCTGTCTTTACCGACAAAAAACAACTGTGCACTCTGTGAATCTACAATAACTTGATTAAGATTTACTGTATGAAAGCTATTACAAATTAAATTGTGGCAAGACTGTGAAAGGCTGGATGGAACAACAGGGAGTCTTCCAATAATTCTGTCTAAGAAAAGTGCTGTGCGACACAATGTTCACCGCTCCGCTCCTCAGTACAGCTGTGCCGAGTTATTAAAAGTGTAACCCGGGCCCAGGGGGCGGTGTGTAATTTTAGAATTAATATACAATTTAGGGCCTGGTGTTTGCAGCTTCTGAATTATTCAAATATACTTCTGCTATGGGTTTGGGTCTGGTGGGGGTAAGGCAGCTGCTATGCATACAAATTAATAAATTATGTCAGTATATGAAAGAATGGGAGCCGACATAGATTGGGGGAACATAAACATTGGTGCTGGGCAACAAAACAAGATGTTTGCTCCTGTGCAGAGTTCAAACCTGAAAGGCTGAACCATACTAATGGGAATAGCATAGGATGTTCGATTTGTCATTTAAGACAGATATTGGAGTCTGTCTTTGGGGAAATCTTTCTTCGTAATCCACATTTACATGCACAGAGAATTCTGCTCTTAACCCAGTTACTCAGGTAACTTGGTATTGGGTCGACGCATGTATTTCGATTATGAGAAACCTGGTTAAAATGCCCGGCTTACTCCAATATTAAACGGGTTAATATCTGCTGTGACTCAAAAACTCAAAACACTGATAGCAAGCAGTATGGAATCATAATTTCTTTCCCTTGTATTACAAGAAGCGGTAACACGATAACGGAAATTTCAATACTACTTTGATATGAATTCAATCTTCATTGTGAGGGACTGAATTTGACAGAAAATGTTATACATTTGCGAAGTCTTGACCTGGTCTGCAAGCTTTTCTTGAAAATTGTAATTAGCAGGCTCATTTTATATGCCTGTTTTTTATAGAATTACATATCTGATGTGTTTTCTTATGTATCTTCTGTGACTCTCGGCGAGCTGATGACATGTTTTCTAAGCCTTCTTGTCTTTTGAAAGGGGACCACATTGGAAATAAGTTTTGGAAACTTTATGTGTTGATGATTTTAATTAATGCATGACTGATGGCTGTGCATTATTTTTGATTATCAAATAAACAAACAAACAAACAAATCTCTGTCACTGTTAGACATATACATGACATGGATTAGTATAGTGAAGAAGAAGAAGAAGAAGAAGAAGAAGAAGAAGAAGAAGAAGAAGAAGAAGAAGAAGAAGAAGAAGAATGGAGAGCACCACAGTCTGGCTCTTGACAGACTGTGGCGGAGTCAAACAGCTGGAAACATGGCAACAATGTCAAACAGTTCACTATATCTTGAACTGGATCCCAGTACGACTAAACTGGTTGACAAAATTGGGCAAAACATGGAACTGTTACGCTTACAGAGTCGAAAAAGACACCTACCGACCCCAGAAGCTGTCCAAGTCAATCCAAGCCAACACAAGTAACAAAGCAAAGTAGCAGCAAAGCATCTCAGTGACTTTCAGAAGACATCATTGCACAGTTTTATTCAAATTCTGGATATATTTGTTTTGTTTGTTCTCATCGCAGTTAAATATTTATGAAGCTATTTAAGTTATTAATACTCATGTTAAATTTATAGTGCTTTCCATGGTGCTTTTGGTTAGAATAAAGCACAGTGGTTGTTCTGTGACAGTGCTTGATGTTTTGTCTCATTTGCTGTGGTATCGCAGTAGCATCACATTTTTAGATATTAAACTAAATATTGGTATCAAAGTCAAAATTCTGGTACTGTGACAACACTAATTAGAAGTAACCTGCTATCGTTCAGTCAAATAGGGGGGTAGGTAAAAATATAATAATAATAAAAAGAAATATTCTGCTAACTGGTTTATTCATGGCAGCAGGAGACTAAATCGCCGGGTAGCAAAGGTTCACATAAACAGCTTAACCTGAATAAGACCTTACCCGGAGTATGGCCAGTGGCAATAGGGATAGGGTGATTCTCTGTGCATGTCAACATAGTGACTGTTAGAAACTGCCCTTTTGGAAGAGAATCACTTGAAATGCTGCGACTGTGGTGCGAAACCACGAACAGCAGTGCGTCCAAGCTGAGCACTTATGTTTGCAGTGGAAGAGGTATTTTACTACGCTGAATGTGGTCGGTAAACACCAGCAGTACAGTGGGGGGGGGGGGGGGTTTCGCTTTCCTCGGTTGGCTTACAGTACCGCCGCCAGTAGGGTTTCATAACAGTCTTTCCACCGCTGACGCTTTACATGTAATGAGGATGGGAAGATTATCTAAAGCAGTTCCATCAGGTATTTCATATGGCACAATCAGTCTATTTACTCCGGAAAATTGCATTTCACTGGCAGCCTGCATAAAAAGAGCAGTTAGTGTGGCACAGACTTGCTTTGGTAGTCCAATTACAGCGCATTCTGGAAAACGGCTGGCATTTGACTGTCTTTGTCTCTTCCATGCTGACATTCAATTTCGGTTTGATTTATCGGCTGCAGGATTCACCCCGGCCCATAATTGTTTTTTGTGTTCCCATCTACAGCCTAAATGTAGAAATATAACAATCTTAGTCAACACGCACAGGTAAACACGTTATGCATATAGAGCTTCACTGGACTGAGAATAAAATGACAGGTTAAAATACTGTGGCTGTGACACGCTTCCCAAAGCTATCACAAAAAGTTGTTTGTTTTGTGATATTGCTTTGAGTTACTGATATGAGCACAATAGTTTTAGCTATCGAATGCCCAGAACTACAAAGAAACTTTTATCCGTTACCTTATTAAATTCTGAATTTGAAAACTGAATTTCCACCAATTCTTCACCAGGAATGATACTATTTGCACCTTTTTTTGTAAACATGAACTGTATACTGTAAGCTGTATACTGTTTTTAACTTTACCACAGTAAAGCCAACGGCAAATTTCCTTGAGTGAACCATAAAATTTAAGTTCTATTCTATTATAATCTTGCTGAAAATAATGTGTAGATGTCGATTTAAAAATTTAGACAATGACAGAGCTTGTAAAATGGAAGTTTTAATGCTAAATTGACCTCAGTTGCGTAATAACAAGAAGCCTCCAATATTCGGGTGATGCTTGAATTATTTATGATTTTCCCTACAGTTCACTTGCCTTCTCGTTATCAGGGTGGAAATGAGTTTGCTGAAAACTGGCCAAAGTGAGATCTCCCCTCTCGGCTTACAGAACATGGCGCATTAAAGTGAATCACAGCAGACAGCTGGGGCCGCCCTTTATGATAATGCACCCTCTACAATTACTGCTTCGACCTTCCCCGCTGGAGAAAAATGGGGAGACGTCCATTTAGCGGCCCTTTCAAACACTTAGTGGCAGACATGTTGGGCAGCAGGGCCACCTTTTGCCTGACATTGACTCTTGTTTAGAGGAGACAGAGAAGACATTAGAAAGGTGACAGGTTGACAGATGAGATGCATCTGTCAAACAGCAAGAGGACCGCGGTGCATTAATGCATCCACGCTGCCTGCTGCCACATTGGTAGGTGGAGCTGGTTGGAGGTAATGGTGTGAATGGAGACATTTAGAGCAGATGCAGATTCGCGCTCAAAGTCAGAGTGTTTTGGTCTCACAGATAAAGAATGAGTGATTTTAGTTGGCAGAATAATGCTGAATCAGTGCAATAGCATCTTGATTATACAGAAAGACAACCGACAAAATCATAAACCAACTTATAGAACACAAGATTCCATAATGTCACTGGAAAGAAAATGAGAATTGCAGATGCAATGGTTGTAATGGCAATTCTCTTGTTTGGTGATAATGCTGTTGTGATGAAGATTAGCAAGATATCAATCAACACAGTCTCACAAAATGTTGTGAAATCAGCACAAACTCTGAAATGTGGATTACATGCTGTGGACACGAATAATATGAAGATTACATTCCTCCACCATGACAGGATTATCTGACAAGAGCATGAATTGGATACGCCATTTTCACATGTTCAGCATGTGAAAAGGTTAGCTAACAGTTAAGCAACTAAAACAACTTTGCTTATGAGGTTTGGGTTGGGGTAAGATTTTGGTCATGGTTAAATAAGAAAAAACTTTGACTATAAAAACTTCACTCACAGTGGAAAAAAGTTTTTGACACACTCTAACTTTCCACCAAACTATTTCAAGTTTTCTTGTTAAATTACTGCCTGTTTCTACTTGTGGTGGGGAAACAGATTTCTCTTTTTGTGCACGGAGCACGTTCCCTGCATTTTAAGACATCATGCTCATTTCACAAAATTTCCTGAGACTGGGCTGGAAACAAGATATGGGAAAAAAAAAAAAAAAACTCCTCGATGTCAAGAATGTTGTTGGTTTCAATTACAAGGTTGTGGTGCATTCCAAAAGGCTCAATCAAAAGCTACGGCTAAATCGAAAACTTGGAAGTACACATTAAGGCTTCAAAGTAGATTCTCACTCTTTATATTGATTTAAAGCCAGCATGCCAACGTTTCTACTGCAGTCTTCTTTCTTCTTGTCCACTACTAGCTACGTTTACCGTTCTTCCAACCAAACAGAAACAATCCTCCAGACAATGACTGGTTACCTACAGAGCGACTGATAGAACAGACCATTTGGCTGGTGGTTTGTGTTAATTTCCCATCTAAGTGAAATCTGCTCGTTGAACCAAACAAACAACTGGTTCAAAGAGGAGAGAATAGTGTGCTTCTATTGGAGTTGTGCGTGTAGTGCTCTTTTTATTGAGGTTTTTGCTTTCAATAGGAAAAAAAAGGTTCCGAAGCACTCTTCAAGAGAAAAATATGAAAAGCCTTAACTCTTTACTCCATGACTAGCTCAAAAGAACATACTGTATTAAAAACATGTCCCGGTCATGCTGCCTTTATCAGAGAATAACCCACCAAACTGCATGAGCTACAGCGACAGCATGATTAACCTCTATAACATGCCAGTGGGGAAGGGGGGGGGGGGAGGGACGGGGACGAATGAAAGAAGGGGAAACTCACCCTTTATCCTCAAGCTCTCAGGGATCCCATCCTGCTGAAACAGACACAGAAAGACAATGGAGAAGAGATCACAGTTATAATAAACCACAAGAGCAAGGCGTCAGCAGTAAGACACAGAGCCGTTTTCCATTTAGCTGAATAAGTGAAATCCATGTGCTCCGTAGACGACTTGTTAACACTTAACACATCAGCCGGCTCTCTTAGTGAAATGCTCACTGTTTGCATCGAGTTCAATGCAGTCATCAAGTCAAGGTCCAAGGTTTTCACTGTGGCCATAAGAACTCGACTGTGGCAGTTGCAGTTGTTGCCTGTTTTAATGGAAATTAATGACACGTTGCTAAATCAGCCAAGCATGTGCCATTATGCTAAGTGCTCACACACACACACACACACACACACACAGTGATAAACTAGGGGTGTGTGGACATGCTACTATTTGTATTCGTATCTGTATTTGTTCAACCGACCAAATTATATATATTTGTATTTGTAGATTAATTTTCAGATTAATTTGGAAGTGGGCATGGCCTAAACCAGAAGTGAGTGTGGTTGAGCCTGGAGCGTTAAAAATCTCTCAAATTCTTTGTTTTTATTCTCTTCTTTTCCAATCATTTCCATTGCTATTGTTGAGTTATTCAAGCATTAAACTCATGGTTTTACAATGACCTTTCAATTATAATCAGTTATGAAAACAGTTTGCTTTTTAAAGCTGTGTTTTAAAAAAAACAACCTAGATGTGATGTAACCATAAATATAGATTTCCACCCTGAATTTACTGTATAGAATGTTAGTTTGAACTGCATGAACACTGAGGGACATGAAACAGTCAATTATAACCTGAAAAAAATGTCTTTATGAAACAAGATATATTTTGTCATTCTCACTCTGGATGAGCAGAAAGTCTTTCAGTAGAGCAGAACAGACCTGAAAATCTGGCCTCACTAATGCTAAATTAGTCATCAAAATAATTAGACTATTCCCGCAAGAAACAAAAAACATACAAACAAGCAAACTCTCTCTCTCTCTCTCAGATTCAGATTCAGAAAAAGCTTTATTGGCCTTAATCAGGTAGTATTGAGTGTTGCCAAAGCATATTACAATTGTAAAGAATAAAATAAGCTACAATACAGATGAATATGGTCCTATAATGGAAAGGGAAATTCAGTAATTATAGGAAATCTTTTTTTTTTTTTTGTTCAGTGCTATGGACAATACATTGATTCAGTGGCTCTGTCTGAGAAAAGCCAGTCAAATTGTTTTCAGTTGAATATGTCTTCTCCACAATAAGAGGCATACTATTAAAAATGTTTTTCCCTCTTAACATTTTCAAAGGCATTATTCATGCTTTGCTGAATATTGTATTGAGCAATATCTATAAAACCTCCCACTGGGTGCCATACTCACTTCCCTTATGGTTTAATTTCCTGTGTTCATATGTATTTTTACTTCCTGTGCCATTTGATGGATCTCTTTGTTCTACTGTTTTCCACCATGTTGTGATCTGTCATTTAGGTTCTGACATCCAATCCGGTTGTGTTTGTTTGTTCTTTCTTTCTTTCTTTCTTTCTTTCTTTCTTTCTTTCTTTCTTTCCTTGCTTCCTTCCTTCCTTCCTTCTTGGGATTGTATGTTTTTGTGGGTGTTTTTTCTCATTTGAACAAATTAGTAATTTTCATCTCCTGTTTATGTGTTTTTATGACTGTTTTTTTTTATCACTTCTGTTGCATCACTGTGCAACTAAACTTAATTGAACTAAACAAAACTATATTTGACAGAGAAAGTCATAGTGGAGACTCATTAAAATTAATGTCTTTAAGGATCTAGAGAGACATAAAGAAGAACAGCAAAAAACAACAATGACCCGTTGCATTCTTTAACAAGCTAAATCTGAATTTAGTGCATACTGGTGCTATGTGATGATGATTGTAGAAAATGCTGTTATCAGGAGTACTATTCCGACTAGCTGTTCACCGCAAACCATGAATAAGAAAGAAAGAGCCATAAATATTTTATTCCTCCACAGCGAAGTCTCCGTAGCTCATCCTTCTCGTTCTTGTACAGAAAATTCAGACTCGTTTTCTCGCAGCTCAAGCAGGGTGGTGTTATGGAGAAGATGCATTATGCAACAGGTCTACAGTCAATAAGGAGCGACGCTCCCTGACTGCCTACTGAAAATAGCAGACACACACTTACACCAATGCTTGGCTTTGCACGGAAAATCTGCATCAATTTCACTTATTTAAATCTGCTCATCTGATTCCACGTCAATCGATGGAGCATGTGACACATTTAGTTTATACAAAGGGTAGTTGCAGCCAAGCAATCTGATTGGTTAGAGATAGGTTTCCAACTGTGCCTTTAATTCCCATCTATTTCAGCTCACCTTGCTTTATTGGTTGCTATGCAAACCCTTGTGGTAACCATGATGCCAGTTAGAATCTGTCTCCTTTTCTCCTGTATTTTTATTCCTATGTATGCATACTACCTTGAGAAAAATGATAGTCACATTGGTAACTGCTGTATAAAACCGGTGCTACTACAGCATAACAGTAGTACCCAGGAGGTATTTTTGAGACCATAATCACGGTAAATTGAGACCCAAATCAGAGTCAAGAATACCCTCGCGGGTATTATTGCTATATTAACAAGTGTTAAGTTGAAAAGCATAGACTTCCTTTAGCAACCAGGCTCCTTCTATCACAGCTGTTGATGCTAATGTACTGCTGCTTTCAGTGTAACAAGAAAATTGACAAGAAAATACTACCATGTCAATTATAATAACATCTACTCTGACAAAACAGCTGCAGATAAGTAACACTTATTATGGAAAAACAGTTATGAGACATTTTTTAGAACTGTTGCCTACAAAATAGTAAAACATTTTTAGGATGGCACTGTCTGTCTTTTGGGTAACACTGAAGAACAATTTATCAAAATTTTTGGAAATAACGCCTTTGTATTCATGTGCAAGTTCAGATCCAATCACTATCATATAACATCAAATGTCTTTTGTGTCTGGAAATGACCAGACATAAAAGCTCGGCAAGTCCACTCAGGTTTCTAGCCGTTAGTCATCCAGCTATACTGTCAGCTTACTCCATCTATTTTGATGTAGAAATAAACAGAGATTACACTATGTTAATTCCATATTGGCGCTGACAAATGATCTTTGGCTAGCTGGGTTCTAATCCTTACAGATGAATCATGACGGCATGGCAGTGTGAACGTTAGCCATGCAGACAGAGAACTAGCGAGGGAGCTTCGGTTTGCCAATCCACTGCCCTGGAAAACGTTGTCAGTCAGATCCAAAAGTGTGCAAATGGGTACAATTTGGCAAAAAAAAATACCATTTGTCATGACTACTGTTTTACAGCAATATGATCAGAAACAAATAGTCAATAGTCTATTTCTGAATGTTTGTTTTCGTTTCTTTTGAGATGAGTTGTTTATATTATAAACACCCTTGGGGGGTTTTATCTCGCCGGCACAAATTTGTATTTGTTTTTCTGCTCACTGGTTTATCGCTGTCTTTTATCACTTTACTTCTGTGTTTTATCACTGCAAATAAATAAACTAAACCAAGGCAAGATCTGGTAAAGCAGCTCATGCAGATCGTCTCGCTGCATGTTCTACAAAACGTTGACTGGTGACCCGGCAGGAACAAATCACAGAAAACACCTGTGGCTTTCTGACATTCTTCGTATTTCTTTTCCCCCCTCTGGAGGAGGCGACATTTAGAATCCCAGTACAGGTAGCGAAGATATCAAATGAGCAAGGCTTCTTTGCATACGGCAGACAGTGTTCACACTTCATTTGTTTGAGGAGAGTGATTTCCCCAGGGCCGTTGGCAGGCCTGTCTCTGCTGCCCTGGCTCTCTGGGGACAGTGGAGCACCCAGCTGTACAACCCGCGGTTCATCTGCCCCTGTCACAGCTAGCTGGCTGACCGCCCACATCTCCCTCTCTCTCGCTCTCTCTCTTCTATCTCTCTCACTCTCTCGCTGGCTTTATCTCTGAACCCCCCTTGTTCCACCACCACCCTCCCTCCTTCCCTCTTTCTCCTGCTGTAACTTTCCCTTCCCTCATTCCTCCACAGCAACAAATTACAACTGCACTTCAACTTAAAGCTGCAAAATGCTACTTTTTTCACATTAAAATAATAATAAATAAATAGGATATATTATACCTTATCAGTCTGTGTCTCTAGCCCTATGTGTACATGCCTAAATAACCCCTTTTACTTGAAATTTGCTTTTCAGTGATGTTTTGGGCCATATACCATTTGCTGTGGGCGTGGCCAGCAGTGAGTTGGACTGTGGCTATCAATGTGAGACTAGTGGCCACAATGCAGAGAAGTCATATCAACAATAACAATGGCGGGAAGCAGTAAGAAACAAAAGTACATCAGAGCTAAATGTGTGGCAGACAAAGCTTGTTCAAAAACACGGTGAACATCATTGCTTTTATCACAAATTGGCTGTGTTCACCGTCAGAGGCTTCACAGATGCTGGTTAGGCTATATGCCATTTCAAGTTAGACAGCTCATCAGTTTGAGTGACAGGTGTTAGGGGCGGGAACTTGACCAACTGAGCAGGAGGAGAGCGGGATTAACACACGCTGACTCAAGGCAAAAAAATTGCATATTGTAGCTTTAACATCAACCTTACCAAGCTCGAGTTACTTGCCCATTTTGTTATTCCGTCTTGCTATTCTCTCATTCGCCCTCTCTTTATCTCAATCCCATTTGCCCCTCCCTCTCTCTCTCTCTCTCCCCCTCTCTCTCTTTATCTGTCTCTGCTTATCCCCTGTTAATCTAGATTTGCCATGTGGCCAAGCTAGTGCTGGGTGGCTGGGGCTCTGCACACAGTTGTCCTTGCCTCCATTTTGTTTGTCCTGCCAGAACAGCTTGATGTCAGAGCGACAAACTCTCAGAAATTGCTTTCGTCCCCTGTGACAACAAAAGCCCGACCGGTTTTCCACAAATTTCACAAATCACAAATGGAGTCTCTCCATCGCTCTCGCAATGAAACTCCTCTTGAAAGAGCTTGACTCACTAACATCGTATGAATTAAGATGCCCATGTACAGTAATACACTGCAAAAGCTTGAACAGTGTACAGCAACCACCACTTTGAATGGTAATCGCGGTGAAACCAATTATGGTTGGGGCTGCATGCTGGTAGACAAGATCTGTGTCCTATACCTGACCTCATCCGGAGGATTTCACAGTGAATTTCTAAAACAATACCATGGGAATTATGGGTAGAGCATGTGACCGGCTGTTTACGGCTGAGTTCCTCCTGGTGATTGAAGTCTCTGTGAGGAAAGCTTATAAGGTCATAGCCGATCCTGTTACCCCTGTCAAACACTGTCCTTCAAAGCATAGGCAAAGGCAAAGCGTTAACACAGCGACTGCTGTATCACAGCTCGTACTGGTGCACTCAACGGCAGCCCAGCTTATCTCTTAGCCATTATGAATATGGAACGAGGCATGAGGAATTCAATACCAAAATGTTATCCATTCTAGAAAATAAATTAACTAAGTTGGCAGGATCCAGTCTGTAATATCCTGTTAACTAGGGACTTACGTTACCTAGTATACTTTAAAAACTACAATAATTTATTCTAATTTTGTGCTATCAACCATTTTCTAAAAGTTAGTGCTGCTTTTCTTCAAATGGTGGATATCATTTTGGAACAAAACTCTTCAGCTGTTCTTTTATGTCACTCAGTCAACTGTAATGACAAGTGGACGACCCGAGCCTCTCTGCAATCCATCCAACAGCAGAAAAAAAAAATTCTCTAAGCAACAAAAAAGGCGTGTGACATATTTCGGAAAAGGGCTTGCAATGGGGCCATTTTTCACCAAAGGCCGTAAATTTCCACAGACTTATTTGACAGGCGAATAGATGAGCGGAGTTTACCTCTCTCCTCTCACAAGACGAATTGTAATGGTATGCAGATGCTGTAATGACATTCCTCTGCGATGTAATCACAGCACCCGGCACATTAATTTCATCGGCGTGGAAAAGCACATACATCATTTTTGTAGCTTCTGGTCAAATTCCCAATACATGTGGACATATACAGTAATTTAATTAGTCACTCTGGTTCTGAAACAGGGTTTTAATATATAGAGAGAAGAATAGAACTACTTTTAACAAGAGCAGCTATATTCTCTTGATACTAAAGAAGATAAAGTGCTATGCCTTCAAAATGTGTTGGTCAGTCTAAAACTACTTTAAGAAAGTATGCATCCAAAGTACTGACATTGCAGTACAATGAAAAACACGTAGTATAGATAGTACAATAGAGAGTAAGGTGGAAGCAGGGATTCCTGGGATTGTGTTAAAGGAGAATGTGATGCCAAAACAGAACTGTCTCTAAATAGCTCTTTCTTTCACCATTTTTTAAACTAGTTTCAATAGCTATCTACTATTATTATTATGCCAAGTTGTATACAGTACATTGCTACTCCTGTCTTATCAGCAAACATGGAAGAGCATCCTATCCCCTCTAACTGACACCCTGTGGATTCACCCCATATGCACAAATGCAATTCTGGTACCAGGTATGTACACAGGGAGTGATGAATTGAAGCTTTTTTGTCGAAATTTGAAGTTCAAATTATTCAAACAGTTACCCCTTGCTGCCATTTGCAGCCACCAAAGTAAGTTGCCCAGAGTAGCTTTGAAGTCACACTGAAATAGAAACTTTTTCGCCTTTTTATCTTATTCTAACTCTCATACCATACACCTATTTGACAATTTATACTGCAAAAAAATGACAAAAAATGTACGTTATTGAATTTTTATATCAAAATCTCATTACTTGTACTTCATGGAACGGAAAATCTTTAGTGGTGACTTCATCGTGTACCAGGATGCGAACACAAATATCCCAAACAATAAAACCATCACCGATTTTTGAACAGTCCCGCCCCTCTGCCCCTCCCATCAAATAAAACGGCCTTTCTCTGCCCAACTGATCTCCCATTGGTTTACACTTTTGAATGATCCTTCCAAAATCCTGCTTCAACAGGAAATACATCACATTAAGGAAGCAAGATGCTCTCAAAATGCTGTTTCATTGGGACTTCTAGATCTCCTACATTTTGATTATACTATAATTATTCCATGTATGGTTCTTTCCCCTCTCATCCCCTAGCCATTAATGAACTTCAGCTAGAAAGAACCACCTGAATTCCTGCATAGCTGGTATCTACAGCAGGTGTGTTTAGAATGCATTTTTCTAAATTAGCCTTGTTCAAAAAGTCAGAATGTGTTTGACCCTTGTGTCTATTCACCAGCTTTGCATCGCTCCCGGCCCCACGCTCAACTCTGCCTCTGTCCAATGACGCTCCTACCATCTGTTCTCTCCGTCTCTCTCTCTCTCTCTACCTCTCTCTCCCTTCCTCTCTCTCCCTCTCTTTCATTCCCCCCACGCCCTTTAGTACCACTGTCTTCGGCTTTGATTCACATGCAGACGTGACTAATAAGCCAATTTAAACAATCGTGCAGCACAATATTAAGTCTCTATTTAATGATGACAGATTGCCTTGAAGTAATGGGGAATATACGACCATACAGTTATGCTTCTTTCCTTCTTCTTTTTTGTCATTGTATATTTTTATCTTGGATGATACAGAGAGAAGTGTTTACCAGTGCACAGAATTGCAAAGGGGGCTTATGGGAAATGAGTACTGAAGGACCAGAATCCAACTAATGCCTCTTGACAAAACACTGTGCCTTTCCCCAAGTCCCCTCCTGCCAAAATAGTCTATTTCATTTCCAGTCTGGCTCTAATTGATCTATCTCTGCTAAACTGTGGCTCTCTGGATCCATATATAAAAAAATAAAAACAGTAGCGGGAAAGAAGTATGTTACTAGTTCCTTGAGATACTGCGAGAGAGATTAATAAAGCTCCCATATTCTGCTGGAGGGGCCTGCCCTCTATCGTTGAGTCAATAAGCATTCAATTACATCTTTTACTTTAAACGTTTAGCTAAAATGCCGTGCGAACATCCACGCCTCCTTCAAAGCTCGCCTTCATCTTTGCCCAGCTGTTTCTCGCATTAATTTGATGTTGTCTTTGAAAAGACAGTCCCTTGGCGCAGGAGAGGCGGTAATGAATCATCAAGTATTTTTTGGTGGGCAGAAAAACAACAACAACAACAACAACAGGAGTGTCGGTTGATGCGGCCCGGAACTCCACTGTAATTAGCTTCATAATTGGCAAAAAACACACAGTCCTCTTGTTACGGACAGCAAATGGAATAAGAAGGCGATCAATACCTTGTGTCGGAATCGCACAACCGGTCGATAGAGCGGCGGGCCGAATCCCTCCTTGCTCGGCCTTCCGTCGGCGCCGAGCAAAGCGAGCCCCAACAGTAGAATCGCCGCCGACCACCATCTGGCCGTCCTCATTGGTCTTTTCCTGTCAAAAACCAAACAAGAATGGTGAGCGCTCCTCTCGACCACTCCGGAGGTTCAATACCGGTTGGCCAAGACGATACATCAAGTCCGCTGTAATTAGTGCAGACAATGGGAACCGCAAAACTGTCGCTGGTTTAAACTAATGCTATCAATACGTGCCCCACACTTGGCGGGGAGATTAGATCTCCTTTTGAATCAATTAAGGGGAAATAGACGTCATGAGAAAATCAAGATAAAGAAGACAAAGAGCCAATATATTAAGATAATTATACTGAGGACTTTGGATTAATTAGGCTGAGTGTCTAAGTCAGGCAACTGTGATGTAGTGGAGAGATTACATCTTAATGCAAACAGTTTCTTCACACCCCCGCCGAGTTACAGCCCGGCTATATTTATTTAAAGGAGCACAAACATTCACTGTTAACTCCCAATAAAACTGTGCTTTCAATTATTCATTACACCCTGTGAAAACAAGCTTGACCTTAGCATGACATGATTTCAACAAAATAGTGTTTGGAAAAAAAAAAAAAAAACATGCCCTGCGAAAATGTCTGTGTCCCAGAAACGGCACTGTTCGTGGAAGTAAAGAGGCAGGAAACACAGAGGGAAGAGGATATGTGCTGGCCGGTGCTCCCATATCCCCTAACACACAGTCTCACACACACACACACACACATACACACACACACGCATTCCCAAGCTTATCTTACAATGTGTAATACGCCTGTTCCTTCTTATTTTTATCCCTCGTCTTTATCTGCATTTATGCCATCTGTTCCCTGCAAAGCACATTGTGACGAACCCGTTTGTTAAAAGCGCTTTATAAATAAATTTGCCTCGATTTGACTTGACTGATTTTCACAGTCTGCCGCTGGAACAACAGAACGGCGAGGGAGCTGAGAGACGGCAGCGGCGGGAAACAACTGAGCTGCACTTTACAAGCCGTCTCAATCCACCAGCGCCCGCTCATCATCCTCCACTGGAGAGAGATGACTGACAGCAGGACGGTGACCCCGCTTCCTTCTTCTTCTGGAGTGACACCGAGTCAGACAACAGCGGCGCGCCTGTGGCAGCTCTGTGGGCCCACATGCTATTCACTGGAGGTCAGAGGTCGCACCCACAGAGCGGCGTGTCACTATGATGTGCCGGACACAGAGGAAGCGCCGAAACTTTATTGTTGTGACTTTATGTGACTTTATTGCCTTCCTCCTGAGCAGCCAGGCACCTGCTCAGACTTCCACATTTTTCTACTTTGAAATTCCATCTTTTTTTTTTTTTCCCCCCCGACCTTATTTTCTTGAACGGATGTGAAGACTTCGGTCAGTGTTTTTTATATGATTTATGCTGATGGGAATATGGGCTGGGGAATATGACTTTCAACTAGGCGACTTTAAAGCTGAAGATATGTGAAAATGAGTGGGTCTGCAGCTACTTACAATGTTTTAGTCATGTGTGTATCCAGATTGAACGTCCACTTTCCAGACTGTGTAATTCTCAAACTTTGAGATATAAATGGCCAGTAGGTAATTCATGACCTGTATCAAACTATTTCAGTGACCAGTAGGAATTGAAACAACATCAATAGTCACCTTGAGTGATGGTGGCCTGTAATTGACACAAACATTAAAGTAATATTTTCACAATAGAGACATATAGAGATAGAGATAGAGAAAACTAGCTAATTAGAGCTGGAAGAATCCAACAGAAACTGGAATAATAACACTGCTTTGTCGTTTGCTTTTTTGGCACTGAAGCTGAAATGTCTTGGGCCAGAAAGCCAGAAATCTCAGCACCTAGCAAAATAATCATTAAGACATTGGTATTGATCAACAATCCTATTAACCCACTGCAGATATATTATGGGCGTTTTGTGCTAAGAGGCAGTACTAATCGTATTTATTGCCCCTTTAATGTTATCATTTTAATTTTCCATACGTTTCCAAACTTTCCAGACACAGGTAGGAACCCTGCCTGCAGCTGCTGCCACTCCCCTTCTCTGCTAATACACTCTTTTAGCCACAGTAGGCAGATTACCATATCTGCAAGCGCAATCAATCAACTTCTTCTTGGTGTCCCAGTGTTAAATGGGTTATTAATGGACTAACTTTTGGCAGGATGCTGTGTCAGAGACAGAGACATATGTACAGATTTTTACTGTGTCATATAGCACTGTTCTTCAGACATTTGACATTTAATTGCTTGTGATTAGTCACAACTGCAATGAATACGACACATAAATAATTTGGCAACAATCTAGGAAGACTTATTTGCTGAATTTGGATAATTCTTGTTAGATTCCTCTTTTTTGATATTCTACCGACTAATGGGAGTTAAAAAACAAATTCCAGATAAGTTATACTTATTTACTTACTAATTGCTAGAAAAGGTTTATTTCTATGGTGAAGTTGTCTTAACTCTGGATTGAACAATGCACATTTGAATTGTTCCTGTTCCTAACCAAAGTGGACAAAAAGAGTTTCTCTGAGTTTTTGCGGTTGTAGGCGAGTTAAGGTCAGTCTGCTGGTTTAGTCATCCCTCCCACTGCAATGATGGAAAGTCTTTTCAGGCATTGTCCACGTTTATTTTTTTGTTTTTTTTTTGTCATTGAGTCTGTTCCTTTTTAATGTTTTGCATTATACCTGTAAATGGGACTTTGGCACAATGACAGAATACACAGAGCGATGAGAATGGGAGCAAAACTGCCATTATGAATATCATTGTTTATAAAAAAAAAAAAATAGACTAAAAATTAAATTGGTATTAGCTTGCAAGCAAAGCATGCAAATAGCTTCCTAAAAGTTTCCTTCCCATTTGATGCCTATTCTTAACCTGTACTTCTATCAAGGACATTTTGGGGAATAATAGCCTACTCAAATAACGAACATTAGCACTCCTGTAGAGTGAAGTGGTGCAGATGATGTCATACGCTCATTCAATTCTGAAATCGTTTTCGATAACAGGAAAAACACAATGCAGAGCTTTAAAATGGAAGACCTCAAGTGCATATTGTATTGCATACGGGGCTTAATTTAAGTAATGGATCTCAACTCTTAAAAATGAGAATGTTGAGTGTATGCAAGTCTGCGTATGTGTGTGTGTACGTGTGTGTGTGTGTGTGTGTGTGTGTGTGTGTGTGTGTGTGCGTGCACGTACGTAGGTCTTGAGTCTTGTTTGTTTGCCTTGAAAGCAAAATGAGAGAATGAGAGAGAGAAATAGTTTGAAAGTCTTCTCCAGACCCCCCGAGGGAGCACCATCATAACTTCGACTCGTGGTTTTAAATCCCCAGGAGCATGCATAAGCTTTGGCATTGACTTTCAAATGAAGACTACCTATTTCTCACTATGTACACAATGCATCATGCCTTGACAGGCTCCCAGCCGCCCTCCCCGAACCCCCCTTTCCATCTCATTCAGCAGTTTGTTTTTTTTCGCCATTCATTCAAAGCACCGGGTGAGGATAACAACAGGAGAGTTGTTCAAACAGATAGTATGTGTATGCATCACCTGACTGCACCGTATTGGACATCACTGGCCTGAAGCAGATAGTGGAGTAGGATTATTTTACACATCATAGCCG
The DNA here is from genome assembly GCF_046629955.1 of Centroberyx affinis. Lineage (NCBI taxonomy): Eukaryota > Metazoa > Chordata > Actinopteri > Beryciformes > Berycidae > Centroberyx > Centroberyx affinis. The sequence goes on from NW_027281437.1 coordinate 40,130, forward strand.
AATGTCAGGTGGCATACATGTTTGGTAAGTCATGTACAGCATGAGTCTGGAAAATAGTAATACACCGTCAAAGCTTTTTATCCTTTTTTCCCGACCTTATGCATGATTTTTCCCAATTCCTTTGAGTCAAGGTTTTCCTGATTCCTGTTCTTCTCCTTTGTGACTAAGTGTAATAAGTGAACATAGAATAACTCTGATTTATTCAATTTACAGCTTCCTAATTACAGTCAGCTAGTCTCAAATATAATTAAACAGAGCCCTTAGGAGATTATGAATTATGAGTCTCTGTCCTCTCTGTCGAGTTGTGGGTTTTTCTCTCAGTATTTTCAATAGATAGGAGGCGCTATTGTATTTTCCCCACAGCATTGACAGCTTATGATTTCAGCAATCAGAGCATTAAGTGGAATAAATTGCAAATATTCCAACCTGTAGCAAAAGAGCGCCTCACTCCAGCAGGGTGTTCAGAATATTTTAGCAACAACAGAAGCGACGACCAGCACTCCCCCCCAGCATCTGTTTAGAACTACTAGCTAACTTTTCCTCCCAGTTTCTACCTGCCTGAATTAGTTTTTGCTTATTTCTGTCTAGACCCACCAGATCAGGCCTTAATCAGAGAGATAACTTTATGATGTTGAGAGCCATTATCATAAAATAGGTGTCGGCAAGGTCACAGGTTCAAATGTCTGGACCAGCTAGGAAAATCTAGTCGGGAGAAAGTGAATGAAAAATGTTCTCCCCTCGCTCAATAACTTCTACAGAGGCGTCCTTGAACAAGGCATTAAAGCTATCCTAGGCGAGATTTTATGTAAGAGAATACATTCATTTTATAAGCTTAAATCACAAAGTGAGGCTGCAATAGAGAAGAGCTTCCCATCCCCACTAATTGAGACACTGTAGATCCGCTGTGTGAAATTCTGGTGTTGGGTATGGACACTTCTCTAACCCTAACCCTAATCCTAGCCCACAGTAAGTGACAAATTGAAAATTAAGAGTAAAATACACATGATTTCTGGGTATTGAAGTTCAAATTTTTTCAAACAGTTACCTTTTGCTGCCATTTGGAGCCACCAAATGTTTCCTAGTGCACCTTTAATTAAACCCCCAATGTTCCCATGGAGTTGCTCAGCTGCCAACAGTAGAGGAATCTGTTTTTTTGTGCAGCTCCCAGGTGTGAACATGGTAAATGTGTGTAACCGTACAAATGCTCAGTCAACTTACCCCGAATAAATAATGTTAAGGAAAACCACTGGGACACTCTCAATCTCAGGGTGGAGACTTAATCTGCAAGGCCACTGAGCTGGTTGAATTATTCACATATGACGTACAGATGGTGAACCAGACCACCCGACGTTTCAAAATAAAATGTAATAGACTGACAATCGTGTTAAACTATGTGGTGGAGCTCATAAATAAATTAAGAGTTATATCCCAAATCACTACATATCTATTTTGGAAGCTTTTCCATTCAATATCTTTAAAATATAGATGATCCAGTCAATGAAAGTATTTCCATTTTGCCAACCAAGTTACCTATGATCCCGTAGCACAATTTGTGTCCGTGTTTTGCTGTCAATCATTTTGCAGGAGTAGATGTCATGTTTTTCAAGTGCTGGATATCTCATTTTGGAACGAAAAATACACAGGGTCCCTTTCCTGCCACATTAGCTTATCTTTTGATCCATATGCTGCCACATAAACAAACTGGTGACAGATACATTTAAAGAAATTGTAGGAAGGGCTGTGCCCCTGCTTGCAGATAATTTAACAATCCCGGCCAGTTCTGCAAGAGTAGACAAATTCCTTTAGACCAACACTATTCTGAATAGTTTCTTTAAATGTCGTTTTTGAAAACTGTGTTTGAAACCTGTCAAGTGTTGATATGACATTTGAAGCTTCATTCATCATATTCCTGTGACAGCAACTTTTCTGCACTCTGACAGGTATTGTTTCGAGGCACAAAATGTAGGGAGTGCAAACAAAAAGACATTTTTTAAATTATTTTTTCATTGTTAGGTATCTAGGGTTTGCTGAGCATGCATGATCTTTTTCAGCACGATTCTGCTTTAGATTCGTACAGTACACACATCCGCACAAGGGAGCAGCCCAGGACGACTACAGTCTTCAACTGTTGGAGCAGCGTTGCTGAAGCTTAAGTGCCTTGCTCAAGGGTAAAGTAAAGGGAGTTGTTGAGTGAGGAGAGAGTGTTACTCATTCACTTTCCTCACACACATTTTTCAGAGGGTTCAAACCTTTCAGACACAAGCTGACAGGGCTACTGCTGCCCTGGGGTATTCATGAATATTCGTGAGTGTGAGCCCATAGAGACCAGAACCACAAACTGCTACTGTTGAGCATGTACAGTTCATTTTTTAAGATTGTCCTTTTTTAGCACACCAAGCTTGTTCAGTGTTTCCGAGAACCAGAGTGATGTTTTAAATTATACTTCTTGTGTTAACTACTTTCCTTCAAATCCACTGCCAGTTCTTGGCTTGATTGTGCAGCTTTTCTTTCAGTATCAAAGCACAGTCTTGTTTTTTTCCAACAACACTCCAATGCATCCATGGGCGCCTAACTTTGAGTAAATGTGGGGGGGTTGGGGTCTCAATGCTACATTAAAGAGTCCAATTCATTTAAAAAGATGATCCATTCTAAGATAACATCTCCTTTACATTTTTTTTTTCTTTATAATGTTAGCAGAAAAAAAGTCAATCACCTTGTTTGGTAACAACAGATTTCATAGGCTATATTGCCTAAAATGACAAATAAGCCAGTTACAGGAAAACATTATATTAATTCATTTTGAATATCAAAGTTCTCCTTTTTTTTGTTCTCTAACATTATCCTTTCGCTTTGGCATCCTACCTGTTGCTGCTGTGCTGACACTGCTAACAGATCATCTTCAATAATCTGTTGAAAACATCTCACTTTAGCTTCACTAGATAGCTTGCCAAATGTTAAACAGTTTAAGAGCGAGAGAGACCTTAGGCACACAGAACACAAAATGGAACTTTAGCCAACTTATCTTAACTCTCAAAAAAACAACAGTGTTAGGTAGTTATGTCACACAACTTTTTGCCTTTCACCTCTGGTGCTTACACAGTTAAAGGATAAGGCTGTGTTTTTTAATGCATTGCTTACCGTCAACAAATCCTATGAAAATAACAAAATCAACAATGTGTTTGTTCTACTCCCGTTACTTTCTGACTTCCCACATGCCGTTTTTATCCGTCAACCCAAAAGTCATTGGCTCCAATTGTAAGCTAAAAACCTTGAAATACAGCTCACAAAGACATAGTTTCAATTTTAAAAATTGCTAACTGTTACCACGAAAAGTCAGGCTATTGTAGTTATTACCAAATCAAATTCAAATGGGAACAAATTCTTCATTACGCCGGGGACTATTTTCAGTGCTACGGAACTACTTTCCTGGGATCGCAAAGTGTTTACAGCCGGCTTATTAAGTTGTTTGAGGAAAAAGTCGGCCGGCCCGGTGCATCGCGATGATGAAATATGCTGCCAGAGCAGCAGCATGGCTCTGTGACGTGTTTTTAATCGTTTTTTTAATACAATGGAGTTCTATGGCTGCTGGGACATGGCTTCATTGGGCACCGGCTACATGGACGAGACTTGGCAAAACAAAATCATTGCTGATTTTGTTATTTTCATAGGATTTGTTGACGGTAAGCAATGCATTAAAAAACACCAGCCTTATTCTTTAAGGTCTTCAGAGAACCTGTTCATTTCTTTTCCTTTTCTTTGCCCATACATTTTGTAATGTAAGCTGGCGTTTCATGGTTCAGACTATGCTGCTGTCACTCCCATCTGTGTTGTATGTAGTGTAGGCTATCTTTAGTGCAGGTTGGAATATACCACTTGGGTTGGAAAGGGGGTCTAGCAATCAAAATGCAACTATGCTATCTAAATGCAGACAGTACAGATATCTTACTTTCCTTTTTATTAGATTATATTTTTAGATCAAATATTAGAGTTTTACTAAATTGCATCCCTTTTAAAAGGGATGAAAAGTGGAGGGCCATCTGCCTAACTAATGATGTAGGCGCCAGTGTTTGCATCATCCACATTAGGCTTCTCCTGCATTCACTGTAAACTTAATATTAGTTTGTAGTAATGCCACATGTCTCAAAAGGTCATTTTTGGGGATTTTGGGGGATTATCCTAAAAGTGATAAAATGAGAACTTGCAGCACCTCTAAGGCTGTATGGGTATAGTTAATTTTAATGACGTGTCTTGTTTAGGGGATTGGTGAAATAGACAAAACAGAATGCACTCTTTAAAACTACTTTCACTGGCAGAAGATCTCTCTTCCCGCGAGACTTCAAGCGTCACTTGTTTTGTTTACACAGGAAGTGAGCAAAGTTAGACTGACAGCTAAAGTTTTTGTGCCGTTGATTCCTAATGGACTTCACTAATGATGAAGAATGAGACTCTGTTTTCAGAAGTTATGAATCTCTGCAGGCCATAGAATAAAAAACAATACCAACTTTGGATAACAAAAAGCTCTATCTTAACACTTTGGATAATGCTAATTGCTGACAACTACTTAACATATTGTATGCTAAAGTGTTAGCATGCACACCGGACAGAGCTATTTACCGTTGACACTGAGATGATTTTGATGCCAATCCTATCATCAGATACTGGGTAAGGTGAGCAATGGGCCAAACTCCATTTTAGTCTCTTCTCCAGTGGCTTCATGACCTCATTGAGGTTTTGTAGCTCTTCTGTAAATGGTTGGTCTCAAGGAATTACTGATTATCTCTGCCAGTCACACTGACAGTCAAAATTAAGCCCACCTGTATCGCAGGGAAATTGGGTTTGAGACTAGAGGGGCACATGTGCCTGTTTTATCTGGCAAGATATCTTCTGTTGGTACTCCCAGTTTGCTCTGTAAACCAATGATTTGCTGGAGGCTTTTTTTTTTTTAATTTCTCAAATTGTCAGTGAGGTCACTGGAGGGGGACTTGAAGTCAGCAGATAACCTCCCCTCTGTTCCTCTCTACCCCCTGTTTCACCATATGCTTCAGCTAACACATCTCTGACCCCCTGTGGGCAGATCTCTTTAAGCACGCTCAGCGGTATTTCTGTGTAAAGATCAATTTGGTTGGAGTACCACAGTTTGTCTCCGAGATATCTGGAGAAAGCTGGAGCATCTGCTGTCTGTTTTCAGCCCAAGCACCCCACCACCGCATGTCTTATTTGGCAGAGTTATCATGGCACTTTTCACACTCACACATCCCCACCAGCACTGTACACTGATAAAGGACTCCTTCAAGTTCAAAGCGCGACCAAAACCTCAGGCGCCACTCTCCCCCTGGGATAGTGCTTCTGTTTGGTCCTTGTTCTTCCCCTACAAACGCTGAAAAATACTGCACCAATCTCTCAGATGGAGCGGTCCCTGACAACAAAGTAACACAAGGAAGACTTTGAATGTCATACATGCCCAAATGAGTCTCTCATATAGTATTAATGTTATGTCCCTACATACTGTGTGTATATGTGAATCGCCTCGCCACCAAGCATTCCTTACATCCTCGGCCTGCTAAGTTATTATTTTGACACATCAAGGAAGCGCTAGTTCCCCGTCTGTGAAGCTCTAGTCCACATGTTTATGATGTACATGAAAATGAAACACTTAAGGTTTCAAAAGGACGTTTACTTATGGGCTTCTGAGAATGTTTTTTGCATTGGAAAAAACACTTTTCGTTAGAGTTTTGTGAGGGTTCTTGACGGGTAAAAAGCTCTAACAGAGACCTTTTTAGTTTTCTGGGGCTTTTTTGGCTGAAAGACTTGCAGTCAGTGAGTCAGTCAATACTAAATTAATAGGTCGGTTCATAAAAGCAGTCTACTAGCCTAGAGCAGTGGTTCTCAACGTGGGGTCCGGGGATCACCAGGGGTCCTTGAGGGGGTTCCAGGGGGTCCCCAGCAAATTGATGAATTGTTAAACTTCACCATTATTTAATTTACAAGAAGTTGACAGAATTGAATGTAGAAGAATGACTGTTTTGATCATAGTGTCTAAAGATAGTCATGGAATTCTGGACAAAATCATGTCTAACAATAAAAAATATTCTCTGATTTGGGTTCGAGAGACAAAATCTCATCAAATGGGGGTCCCTGGCCCTAATGTGGATTAAATTTGGGGTCCTGGATATGAAAAAGGTTGAGAATCACTGGCCTAGAGGTTGGAGAAGTTGGCTTGTGAATGTAAGGGTTTTGGTTCAAATCCATAGACCAGCTCAGAAAATCTGGGTGTTTAAAGTGAAGGAGCAACAATCTCCTCTCCCTCAACAAATGCTGCTGACATTCCCTTTAATCCCTTTCCCAACACCACATTTCTTCGCAGTGGCCAACAGTAAAAGACCATGGTTGTAATGGACAGCTGCAAGTATGAATCGGTGAAACTGTATGAGGAAAAAGAGCATGCATTCTCTGTATAAATCATTTTGTAGTAAAGATGATGTTCTGGTCTTTGACCTAAGTTATGGAGGGAAGGTAGAGACTTGCAGATGGAGAACAATATTTCTTTTCATTTCACAGATCTCATCATGTTTCAAAACACAGGTCTCATAACTGTATATATGCTATAAACTGTGCAGGTATATAGGCTATAAACTATAAATTAAACTTCAGCTATTTATGGGCTGTAAACCTTTTGAAAGATCATAATTTTTATTCGTTTTTGGAGTTTGAAGCCATTATAAGAAGCGTAAAGAACAGTTTCTCAGCATGGCTCACTCTGTGCGACTCTTTGGGTTAACGCCTTGCGGTGATGATCCAAAGCTCTTGGATTCAATTCCAGGCTGTAGAAACCAAAGCTGTTAATTATAACGCTCAAAACAGACCTCTGGCCATGGTAATATACTGTATTATGGTGTATAGGCTAACTGCAAGGTTTTATATCTATATATGAAGAGTTAATTTATAACACTACACATCCATTGTGAAAAGTTCATTATTCAATATCTCTAAAAGAAAATATGGAGGATCTGGTCTGTAAAAGTCATTTTGTAAACCAAGGACTTAAAGGATACGTTTGTCGATTTTGGGCCTTCATGCCTCGTTTGGACTGCTTGTCTGAAGCCAGTATTCTCTGTGGGTCCAAGTACTACAGGTATGTAAGAGACAAATTATATATGGGTCCAAAATCACCAAACTTATCCTTTAAAGGGATAGTTCATTTTTGGGGGAATCTGGCTATTTTTCCTACTTTCCCAGAGTTAGACGAACTCATGGACGTTTAGCTTAGCTCAATTGCTGGAAGTCTAGGGGATAAAGTAGCAGCTCCTCTCAAAAGTAGGGAAATAGACCTTTTAACTTCCCCAGACATGGATGGCTGGTCTAACAAAGCTATACAATGTAATTTATGTATTTATAAAAGCGATTAAATGCGATTATATCAACCTCCTAATTACCAGCTGGACTTCTTCTGCCTCTGCTCTCTTCTCATGAGAGCACAGTTTTGTAAACTCAAAACTTTCAGGAGCTATACTAGCTGTACTATAACTAGTACATTAAACTAGAACTAACTATTTAGAGTTTTTATTGATTTCAAATTCTGACATGACACATCTCCACAACATCCTCAGAAGGAACTAGCAACACAGACAATTTTTGCCATCTACCCAGAATAAGGTGGTTGTGAAGGCACATCCTGACAAAACCATCATTGTGCAATCACCAACCATTCATCTAAAATGACACGGCGACAGATGTTTTGGTGAAAGGATAGACGGTGGCTTTTTGCAACGAGAGCACTTCCTCTGCAGACCCCCGGCTGTGCTCGCAGCTGTATCCGCAGACAGCTAGCGTGGATTCTGCCTTGTGTGCAACCTTTTTCAGTTCGTCAGTGATATCGACCTATGGAGGACGAATTTACATTTGATGTATTCAGCTGACGTTCCTATCCAGACCAACTCACCTTTGACCTTTCAGTTACGCTATGGTTTCTCTAACCGTCAAGACAAGCCTGCTGACATGTATGGAAAAAGTTTTGGATTAACTGTTTTTGTTATTACAGAACATCACTGTTTTCATGATTAACTCAAGCTCTAGCAAAAAAGTGTGACATGAAATTTCAAACCCACCCAAATCACATGAAAGTCAACCTTTCAGTGGTACTCCACTATTCACATGGGTAAAATGCCCAGAGAAGTGAAAGACTTCATTAGCTGAATCCAGGTTTGCTATTCACAGCAAGGAAGTGAGCAATAGCAGATACAGTAAAATAAAAAAAGGGTTGAAAAGGTTTCCAACTTAGATATTAAGGCTGTGCTTTGACTTCTTTCTTTCTTTCTTTCTTTCTTTCTTTCTTTCTTTCTTTTCATCTCAAGAGCACTTTTCAGAAATGATTTCCTTGTAGAGCTGAAATTGAGTTCAAACGATTGAGCCAGATCTGAACAGGCCTTGAAAAGCTGAGGCCCAATCCTGGCATGGCCTTAATCATCCCTCAGATATGCTGGGCCAGGTCCAAATAAGAGGCACCCGAGCTTCCTAACGTCCAGCCCTAATCACCATGATATATTAAACATAACCAGTTATGCTAATGAGATCTAAAAGAGAGAATTAAGCTAATTAATGCATTAATTAGCAAATATTTCCATGTCAATATCTTCACACAACACGTGGGTGGTGTGGTCCATACAGTATCTTAAAGCATTAAGGATTTATGGTAGTTTCAAGAAAATCAGTTTTTCCTCATTAATATGCAAATCTTTGCAGCAAGGTGCTGTGAAATCTAATCAGATTATCTACTCTATAGGGGGAACCTGTGGTGTGAGTACGAAGTTTCTATCATGTATTGTTGTTGAGTTATTGTGTTCACAAAAAAAAAAAAATCTACACACAGACAGAAAGTGTAGCATTGTTCCAATATATGAATAGAGACTTTGTAAAACATCCACAGTTTCACCACTTTAGCGTCGCTTTTTGACCACTGACTGTCGACTTTTTTATTACATATAGGTTCAAAACTAATCCAGTGGGCAGGCAACACTGTTTGTTTCTTTTACCACGAGGCTGCCCCCACCGCCACTCCTCCACAACAATCGAAATCCAGCGGGAAAAAACTGAACTAGGTTGCTATGTCACCTAAGGGGAATACCACTCAATTTAACAATGTAGTTGTTATTCATATGACCCTAAGACAGTTCGCTAAGTATCTCCGAATATGACTCTCCCAAAGCGAGAAACCACCAAACCATGGATTTCTCTGAATTTTTAACATCCAAATATGTTCCACACTGAAGTAGCATTCTCAGTTCTAGGGATGTACTGTTATCCCTAGAAAACTTTCTGGGGCAGCGTTCATCCTCTGTGGAGCTGTAGAGCTGGGGTGAAATCACCGATTGGAAGACAGTACTGGATGGTAAGACAAACTGTTCTTTCTTGTTCCTGGCTATGAGAGACAGTGGTGAACATGCACTAACACAATCCCCCCCCCCCCCCCCCATTTCAAGATGGGGAGAAGTAGGGAATGTACACTGATACAAACTCCTCTGGTCTGGATACACTAATGAAAACTTTTCTTTCTTGTTTATGGTCACGGGAGATAGTTGTGATAGTTCCCTGATCCAAACTGATCCAAAGGAGACCGTAGAAAACTTTCACCTGCACAAATTATTCCCTCTTGTTTCCAGCGATGGGAGACAGTCTTCTCACAGAGGAAGGATAAACCTAATCCAGGACTGGGATCATTTTTATTAACTATCAAGGGAAGATTCTGCCGCAAGCCTCTACTTCACATTCATACAGTTACACACATACACACCTGGGAGTTGTCCAGTACAACCAACCATACCTTTCTACTATATGGCCACTGAGCAGAGCCACAGGAACAACTGGGGGTTAAGTGCGCCATTCAAGGGCATCGCAAGGGTAGATGTTGAGAAAGGGCAGAGCGCATTCACATTCTCCACCAAGATATTCCCAGGTGGTCCGGGGATTCAAACCCGTCCCTTCGAAGGACGACAATAGACGATATATCAGCCTTTTATTTAAATATCTGATAAGAATGAAATTTTATTTTCTTGCACATTTTATTCATTCAGTAATGTTTTTGTGTGAATTCATTATTCATTTAAAGGCATACTCAGTAGGATTTTGCCGGTTGTGGCTTGTAAACAGAACTCAACAAAGTTGACCCCTCCTCCCTAGCTCAACAAGACGCGAAGCGCACGCCCCCTGAACATGGATGCCAGAACGGTAAAAAAAAAACTCAAGTAGGCTACAGCGAAGCAAAATGGCAAGCAAATAAGGCTTGTTCCAAAATGAGAGTGAATCTGGGCTTTGCTTTTACCCATTGCCGAGTATTGAAGGAGAGGATGGGGATGAAGAGCGATGCAGAGTTGGCCTGTTTTCTATTGGACAGGTAGTTGCCGGTTAGCTTAGCTAGCTAGCTAGGTATCAGCTTTTCTACTACAGCAAAGCTACGCTAACAACGGTAGCCAGCTGCCAGCTCACACACACACTAGCTCTGACCAGAACTCCAGTTAATGATGTTATTATTATTATTATAACTAAAGTTCGGGAACAAGACCACGCCTCAAGCACACATTCAATTTCCTGCTCCATCCTATTTATACGCACCTAACCATGACCTTCTCTCTCTATCGTATGTCTCAGTTCTCTCACTCGACTCTCAATCGACCCCAACTCATTCGACCCCCTTGATTCATCCCTCCACTCTCGACCCTTGTTTCATCCCTCCATTCTCGACACCTATTTCCCTCAATAAACCATCTAAATACATCTCATAGTGGCGTGGTCTTTGTTAGTGAACTCTGTATTAGAGTTTGGGATCGCTAACGTAGGCAGTGTGGCTTTTAGATATAAAACGATTCAGCAGTGGTTTTGGTTGCAGGCATACGCACCCGCTGCCAAAAGGTTGACACCCAGAAATGTCCGGAACATTCAGAAATAGGAAAATCCATGCAGAAGGTTAGGCTCTCTGCAGACACACAGTCACAGACTACCATTTTTGGTTTATTTCATGCTATTTCAAGGGGGGAAATCCTGCTCAGTATGCCTCTAAAGGCAGTGATGTTTCCCAGAGTTTCCCCTAATATTGATTAGGTGTAGTGGCTGAGGCTGTGTTAAGGAGCTGCTAACCCACCTAAAAGAATTTCATTACTATGGGCTTCAATGGAGAATTGTGTATCGCATGATGGTCTAAATGCTGTTTCAGAGGCTTCTCCACCCTGCCGAGAATAAAAGTACAGTACACTGAATGCAAATTTAAAGATATTGAATGTCTGTGCAAAATAATGGGCATTGTTTTATTGGTCCTCAAAAAACCCTCAACGCCTAGTCCCTACATGTACAAGCCTCCGAGCTTACTGCCACACCAAATTATTAGTGAACATTTCTAATTGGGAACCTGTACTTTCACCGGATTTCAAAACGAGCCACCTGCCGTTCACAGACCAGCTTCTGTAACCTTTAGGATATCGCCGCTCCAATATCCCCAACTCATTAGACGGAAAACACGGCTCCAAATGCCAAGCGGATAACAGCGGTGCATCCCCGCGCCACCAGATAACAGATGAAGAAGGAGATAGGCCCTTGTGTAAATTTGTCGTCTGCTTGTTGTGATGACATAATTCATTATCCCCGATCCTTTTTATGAGGCTGTTATCTGTTTCATTCAGATATCTATCCAAACGCATAAAATGTGATTACACTGAGCTTTGAACTTAGGCTGGCGTATTGTGTCTCCTCGCTAAATCCCTGACACATTTTACCACTGAAGGAGAAATGTCAGAAATGTGTGTGTGTGTGTGTGTGTATTATGCAGTGTGTGTGTGTGCATATTTTTCTAGGTATTTTCCTATAAATCTTCTCTATATGCTTTTACAAATTAGTATGGTTTTCCTTTAGTAGCATTAGCAAATATGTTGCCCTGTTAACTCATTACATCTCTAAATAGACTGAGGCAGGGACACTTAGATGGCAAAATAGCAACCATGATGTGAAATTAACACCAGCCACCGGTCAAGTACTGGTAAATTTTGTCAATCTACTCTGCCAGACACATTGGCAGATAACCAGACCCTGTTTAGAGTTGCTTTTCTATTTAAAAATAAAACATATTTGGTATATTTAGTGAATTCTGGAAACCTTGAACCGGTGGAGGACGGTGGATGGAAAAAGTTGTTTTCCTTCCCCGGTAGCAGCCACACAACCCAAGAGCTAAATCACTTTCAAAAGGTAATCTGCCATAAATCCTGGCAGGCAGTCCATATCTAGGCAGAGTAACTTGAAATCAAATGTGGAATTTCAATGATGTTCACACTCGGCGAGCAGGTGCCTCACCAGAATACAACAACAACAACAACAACAACAAAATCAAGGCAATCATTTTACTTCTGAAAACAGACCAGCACCTCATTTAAGTCCCACTTGACCATATATATTGCGGTATGAAAGGATCTTTATTCTGTTGGAATCACAGTGATGTCAGTTGTGTAAGACTAGCACATACATTGAGAAGCAAAGGGATTTTGGGGAGGGAAAACATTGTGAAAGGAGCGAGGTTAACGGGAGTTCAGCTGGTCAATCACTGGAACACTAATGAGTCCCTGATGTGTTTCTAATTTAGCAGCCTGCTTTGTTCTCAGCAGGTCTATAGATGTTATTGTATTATTTTCAATGATCACTAAGACTGGTGAAGGGGCCGTGAGCTGTAACGTTGGGTTTCCGATCATTAAACTCTCAAACAGGATGTGTTGTTTTCAACACATTTGTCATTCAAGATTAAGACATAAATGTGTTGAAAAAGACAAAGAAAAAACACAGATGTGTTTGCTGCTTATTGAAAAAAGTTGAAAGCATGCTTGATATGAAAAGCATAATTGTTATTAAGCATTACAAAAACAGCACAATAGTCTTGCATTGCATTTTTAAATAAAGATCGATAACACACTTGGTAGCACAAGCCATGTTGCTAATGGTATACTGATGAGTTACTTTTAATAAAGGATAACTTTTTAATGTAACAGTTACTTTATAAGCCAAATAACTAATAAGTAAGTAACTTTCCCCAACACTAATGATTACTAGAGTTAGTTAGGAAATGACTGGGACTGTATATAAGGCCCCTAAAGATAGTTAGTACTTGTAAGGGGGATCTAAGTTTTCTCAGAGTATTGCACTTGTCTTTGATCCACACAGGCAGTCCTCCAAGAAATGCCAGATATCACGCTGTGGCCCAAGCCTGCCTGCCACTTTGTGCTGTATGAAAATATGAACTTCATGAATTCATCCTCTGAGAGTTTCCACATTATTCATCACAGCTCTGAATAGACAGAAAATTAAGTGATTCTATCATATTTTTTCACATGCACAGGATTCTGTATAGCTCGGCACGACACCTGAGAATTATCAGCAGCCTACTGTGTAATATCAGCTTCAGTTGTAACCTCGAATTCATCCAAAAGCCTCAATAATTAACAATTAAGGCAGGGAGTAAGCACCACAAAACATTTCCTCACAAGTATCTCCATTTATTTTTCACAGCAGAGGTTTCAGAGCCGTTTTGTGACTCAAGAGTACTTCTATAAGCTCAATGTGCTGTAAGTTTGACAGTGGTGATTTGGACATTATACGACTCCAGTGGTCCAAATTACAAGCATTTATGATCTTAGGAATCTCCACATTCGAGGCAGCAGCGGGAAAGACCTTGACTTTTCATTTATAGACGTTTAATTTATGGACCCTTCCAAATGACAGGTACAGACTGTAGCTACAACAGTGCTGGAAAAGGCCGGCGGAGGTACACGGCTCTCCCTTTGTTAACAATCATTACATAATCAGACCGATGTGATCTAGTGTGCGGAACAATGTCGTCACACTTGGCCAAAGCGGCGGTGCGCGGTGAACTGCGACCTGTGAGGCCATTAAAATGCAACGCATGGCCAGACCTCCCCCCCACCCCCACCCCCCACATTATCAGTGTCATTGTACTGTTCCAATAAACGGCGCACAACAACGCTGTTATTATCTCAGCAACAACAACAAAAACACTGTTATGCCCCCTATCTAGCCTCCCCCACCATCACCAACACCCCCACACACTCATACATACTGTACACTGCCTCAAACCTCGCTCGCCACCGGCCCACTCGCAGCACACAGATTAGCGCAACAAAGTACAGTCTGTTGACCTTCACCCTCCAGGTCCGCGGACCTTCTATAAGTGATTTGACCATCTGCCAAAGAGCAAAGAGATGGAGAAAGACTCGCCTCGACACTCCACCCAGCCCCGGCTTCAAAAATAGCCGCAAAATGCCTCACGCTGCCATGCTGTGTGAAATGGCTTATGACAATAACAATTTAACAATCCACTTGGAGTTCAATCAAGACATGGAGTGGAGGAGGTCATGCTTCAGGAATCCTGGGCTGTTTGGAAAGTCAGAAAACAGAGATGTTCCCTCTGAGAATAATCCCTAAAACAAAGGGGAAAAAAATATGATCCTCTGCAAATGGGAACCAGTTTGACTTCGCTGCACAAGAAGAGACACATTCTAATATATCATTACAGCAAGTTAAGTACGTGCTAATAATGCTAATTACATTATAACTCTTCTCATCTGTAACTGCTTCATGTGTTTTCTTTTCTGTTTGTTTCAGCAACAGTGGGCTCGTATAAAGAATTGCAACGTGCAGTGTAAAGGAAAAAACAGGTTTTCACATCATCAAACAAGGCTCCTGCTAGCCAGCAGACATAAGTATGTCAAGAGGCAGTCTGTCCTAAACATGGCAGCAGGATAACATATCTCAATATGTGGGTCTACTATACAATAATGATTCCACATATTTAGGATGGAAACCAAAAAAGACAGAGACAGAGACACAGATAGGAGTCGGCAGCAGTTAGTGCTTAGTTTAGAGTGGGAGGGGGTGGAGATGGAAAAGGGGAATGCAATGTTAGAGATGTCAGTCTTGAGGTGGGTTGGACTGAGCTATTGAGACATGAAACCTTTCTGTACTATAAAAAGTGTTGGTATCAGTATCGATGTTAAGGTATCAAAAGGATTCTTAAAGGAAGAACTGAGGTTTTCTGCTTGTTTATGGGCATTTTATTGAGGAAGCTGATTCTACTCTAGAAAAAAACATATTACATGTACAGTACAATGTACAATTGTACAAATGTATCTGCTTTTTTGCCTCATTTAACTTTATGGAATAGCTGGCGGGGGTGTCTTGCTTTGGTGATTGACAGAAGGCGGGTCTTAACTTTACCGCAGATAACGTTAGCCAGGCTATTGGTTGAAACTTTTATGTTGGAGAGGAAAACGCAGAAATCAGGGAAGCAGAAAGCGGAAGTAGCACGCCCCCTCCTGTCTCGTCTCGGCTCTCGTGGCATTCCCGAATTCACGCATTAATATGAAACAGTGAGTGAGAGTATGAGAGTCCTGATGCAACTTTTCAAAACGTGAATCATGGATTACCTTTACTGAATTTTACGTCTTCTGTGCCATTTAAAACTGAAAGGGAGTGAATGACTCTGAGAAGTTTGGCAAAACTGATTTACAACTGACATTAAAAGGATGGAAAATGTGAAAAAAAAAAAGAGCAAAAACTCTGGAATTACACTGGAAATGTCCTTTCAGCAAGGTGCTTTTCCTCCAGGGGAGTTGCTCAGGCCAACAACAGAAAACTGTGGCTATAATGGGCAACTCCCAGGTATGAATGTATGTAACTGTGAATGTGAAGCAGGGCGTTGCTGAAAAAGAGCATGCATGCTCAGCAAATCTTCCTAGGGTAAATAAAGGTTCAAAAAATGTCCTTTCTTTCAATGAAGAGAGGGTTCAAAAACAAGTATCATTGTTGAATATATAGTATGGAAAGTGGTATCGAAAATACCACCAGCCTGGCAGCGGGGTTGGAAAATATGGATGAATTCGGAGGGTTTTCTATGTGGCAGTGTGTATAAGAGCCTAGAGGATCCCATCACCAAGGCAGTGTAATATGACTTTCCCACTGCATAAATAGTGCCATTCCCATCCTGCCACTGTATGGTATCTTGTTCCATTTATGTTTTGTTCACTGTTCAGTTCAGTAATGGTATGTTGGTAAGGCACCTAAACGTACAATATTTGGTAGATGCCATACTTTCAAAAGGGTTCTATGGTTTCTACATGCTGCTCTCCTCCCACACTCTGTATCCCATTATAAACCATAGGGTGCTGACAATATACAGTACAACAACCATAGGAGGGCCAGTACAGGCCCAGAGCGGTTCTGGTGGAATGGAAAAGCCCTATAGCCCTGACTTGGCAATGACAAGTGAGCCTGCAGCATTTGCCAAAGCAACTGACAAGCATACAGAAATGTGTGTGGCACTGTGACCACAATGGCGGCGCTACAAGTGACACTCTGAGAAAATATGCTTCTTAAAACAATGGCAGTACCCTCTCAGAAACAGCCCAATAAAAAGAACTCTAGGGGTAATTGGTAAAGATTCTTGAACCCACTGTGATGCCAAGACAACTGAGATGATTGATTGTGAAGACTGTAAAACGCTTCTATTTTCAGTGGCAGGGCTATTTTCCTCCCCAACACACAGCTTTATTGTCATATCATCCAAATCTACCCCCCACTACCAGCTGCCATTACTGGGTGTCCACACCTTCACTTCACTGCTATTCCCCTCAAATCTCAAATGCTTTGTTCTGTTTTCTGACATTTTTTTTCTTTCTTTCTTTCCAGTGAAAAGCACTGTTGACTCAAAAGCCAGTGCTCCTTTGCCTCCCCATGGTGCTTGAAGAAAGTCATTGTAATGAGAGGCTGAGCGCTCCATTAATACGACCACCTTCTCAGCTGGCACAATTTCCTACCTGTTGCTAAACGGCTTAATTGGATCGGAGGCGAGAGAAAGCAGGGGTGGAAAGACTTCTCCTTGTCTTGGTGTGGCGGTGCAAAATTATTTCCCTGTGAGGATGTTCTGACAAGGCAAAGACGCAGACTGCTATTTTCCGAGTGTCTTTCCAAATTATATGAACTGAGGATATCAGTCTCATTGCAGTGTAGGACGACTACAGAATACTTCTGAGATTGAACAATGTCTTTTTATCTGTCTCTCTCTCTCTCTCTCTCTCTCTCTCTCTCTCTCTCTTGCTCTCTGCAAGTATGTCAGTTATTTTTGAGGACTAGTATGTTCATCATGTAATCTGACTACTCTCCCAGATACATAGATAATGCATACCCTATATGAATGTTACATACTTGGTCCCATGACGATCATCCTGGTTCAAATACATCCATTTAGAAGTGGAGAATAACTTGAGGAGTGCAACCTTGAAAAGCAGGACCCAACCATCTATGTAAAATGCCACAGGAAATAGATTCCCTCTAGTGTTTTCAAAGACAAGGTTTCACTCATGAAGTGAATGCATTGTGGGAATAAACGGGTTGAAGTTGGATTGTAAAGGCCTAATAGATGGCTGAATGGGATTCGACTTGCATTATCTCTCTTTACAGCAATTTCAATCACACTGGCAGCGAGGGGAGCTAAGTGCTGGGATCATTATTTGCTGCATCCCTTGTGAATCACGAATAATGTGGAAATAGTGTAAAAAAATCTATAGGCTGCTGAGGATTTGAACTGTAATTCTCCACACCCTCCTCTCTCTTTGTCTCCCTCTCCCTATTACCACTTAAATGAGGCTAATGGAGTTGTAGCCAGAGTACAATCATGATTCAAACTTTTCTTGCCCACATGTTCATAACCAACTAGTCTAATTTTCAACTTAACCAAATTCCAAGCAACCCTAATGAAAAATTACTCCGATAATATTCTATTATAAGGACTTACAGTGTGTCTATGATATTCAATCGTGAGTTTATACTAACCTTGTCATACAGTATGGTATCATTATATAATATCCCTATACTATTTCACTAGAAATTTCAGGGACTAGTGTTGCTGTGAGGGTTAGGGTTTTTTTTGTACAGTATCTTCTAAAATTCCTCATAGGATCACTATACAGTAGCTCTCGTGACAGAGACATCTCCAAAGGGGCTTATAGGCTAAGGGCCTAAGCAGTATCGAAACTAGAACTTAATCAGGTTTAGGGGTAAATCTAACTGCATCTGCTGCACTGTTGGGGGGTAAAATGGTCCAAAATTTAATTCCTAACAATCAAACAAGACAATTAATGGCCATCCCCTGCGCAATAGCCTATAATATACTGCCAAATGAGTCAGGCACAAAGCTGAGGATGAAAAACAAAAGTATAATCCCTCTGCTGCTAACGGTGTCACTCAAGGATTAGGGTGCCAAGGAAAAAAAAATGACACACTAAGTACTATGCGGATAAATTAAAAGCTCTGGGCAACGTGGCGTGTCCCCAATCGTTGCAAAAACATTGATTCTGTTACAATGGGAAGTGTTTTTGCTTAAGTCTGCCCCGCTGTGTGTGTGTGTGTGTGTGTGTGTGTGTGTGTGTGTGCGCGCGCGCGTCCTGACAGATAGTAACAGCGACTAATCTCAACTTCAGATATCCCCAATATCAGTCTGTTTGATACGAACCTCTGGGACCTGGCGATAAATAAATTGGTGGAAAAAAAGATCGAGGTGCTGAAGGCATTGGATTGAAAGATATATTCGAATCGAGCAGAGTGACCTGGTGGATTATTAGAAAATAGTTGAGGCGCCTCAGCGTTTACGAGGGTTAAGCTTGCTGTCTGATGGCGAGTCAGAGGGGGACTTTTCGGGGATGGAGCCCTACAGTCGGATAGGGTATACACTATCAATTAGTACACTGCAATAAGCGAAAAACACACAAAAACCACAAGAGAATTTTTTTTTACCTGTGTGTCCAGACGTAAACCATCCAGGAGGATAATCCACGCGAGATTAGTGGTAGGGGGAAAAACGCAACACTTCTCAACAAACTATTATTATTATCTCGAGCTGGGTCCGGTCAAATCCACGGCTGGTAGTGTAATTTCCGATCTGAATAGATAGATGTCCTCGGGAGAAGTTTGCACCTAAGCAGCCGGGGGGTTGTTAATCCTTTCCCGAAATACCATGAATGTACAGTAGAGCCGATGGAGCAGCAGGAGGAGGAGGAGGGGGATGTGGAGTTCAGCACCACGGCAGAGTGGACAGCTCCGGCGGCGCAGCGATCTAACCTCGCCCGCTTTCGGGTCTCTTGTGCGCCACCGAGGCAGGAGCCACTAGCCCCAACCTCACCTACTGGCTCCGTCCCGACCGGATTTACATACAATCACGGGGAGGAGGGTGGGATGAGCCAATCAAAAAGCCCCGTAGTAGGCAGTAAGCAAAAACGAGGACAGACAGACAATCTGGAGCGGCTCAGTCCATCCGTGCCAAGCAAAACTGCCCTTTACTAAGAAGGGAGGGAAAAGAGAGTGGGGCTTTTGTATGGCTACCCCCCCCCCCCCCCCCCCCCCCTCCAGCTCCAGTGATGTAGTGGTAAATAAAAAAGGTGGGCAAACTATGACCTCCAGGTGATCATGGTGAGGGAAAATAACCAGTAAGGTAAACATAATCAAATTATTTTCAGAAACGCGTTAATTTAAAGCATTTTTCTTTCCTCCTATCGTCACCCTAAGGCAAAAACAACCTCTGACATGAAAACAAATCAATTATATTTTCATAAAATCATTAATTTACTATGTTTTTTTCCTTCAAAGGCTCCATCTTCATCATAAGGGAAAACAACCAGTAATATGAAAACAAATCAATTATATTTTCAGAGGAGCTTTGATTTATGTTTTTCCCCCTTAAAAGCCCCTGTCCTCATATAACTTAAATCAGTCTGGCAATATTTACTATGATGTATACTGTGAATTTACAAAAAAAAAAAAGGGTTTGTGTCAACCTGAAAGGGTGGGTGTGTAAACTCTGTTTGGCAAATAAAAAGGAAGGTAAACTGGGTTTTCGTGGGATTACCCTCCACTACTTTATGGAGCTCAAGCATCATGAAAGCATGAGTCATTCCTCGCAATGAGTGCCTTTTGGACACAATGATGTCTATTTTTCAAGTATCCATTTACCACCTTTTTCTATCAGAAAGAGGACAGGTTTGACTTGCAGAAAAACGCTTTGGTCCAACTAAATCTTGGGGATTCTGAGAAAAAGTTTGATACACAAACCATAACATATGTCAACCCTGTTACAATTATTTCTTATTATTATTTCTTCTTTTAACATTTTCTTATCTACCACAAGAATATATTAAATCTATAAAACAATAGTTCTTATACAATGACTTTTTACTTCATTCAAGTCTTTCCATTTGTGTTTAAAAAATATACCATTATTGTAAGAATTTCCCCATTATTTTAGGATATACAGTGTAATTGGTCTCCTCTTTCCCTACACATACAAACTAATATTTGCATCCCATTTGGTGAGGTTATGACATCATAATCAAAACATGTAACGGTTGACGGGACAGAAGCCATTCATTTAAAATAATCACCCTTAATCTGGATTAACATCATATTTGCTTATATCTCTTGACCTATTTGACTCACATGCCGTATATCTACAATATGTATTCAGACATTTTAATTGATAAATAGGTTTACAGATTGTTTCGCAACGCTGTCACTGTATGGCAACCCTGTTACTTTGCACAACAGGATTGACATTAAGAGGGTTGTTGTATCCAGTTGTTGAAACCTTTCACATTTGCTGTTCTAAACACCCGGTGTCTGGTGGGTCTTTGCTGGGAAAAAATCCTCTGGCACGCAGGAAGTGATGCGTTTTACACTTCCTGCAGCAGTAACAGCGGTTTGTTTGGAATAAATAGAAGAAGAACTGGGTAGTTAGCATGAGCAGCGATAGCCACCATGGCTGAACAGACAAAGAGAAGAGCGCCACCTACAGAAACTCAAACTGCATCAATAGAAAATCCAAGATAAAAGACGTCACAGTCCTGCCCACACTGTTTGATTGACAGGTGATCTGTGTGAAGTGCAGTGCAGAAACACCACAGCGATGAGCGCTTATAGCATCAAAGATATCACCAAAATAAAAGAAAACAAGAATCTTGCGGATCACCACTTTAAAAACAGCTAACACTCTCATATAAATCTTGAAAACTAGACAGTAGATTCAAGCCTCATGAGTTTAAATTTACTGCAAGTCACACATCACCATAGGCTAATCAAACATGATGTACACACTGACGCTCATTCAGCCCATATGCCAAATGTGCCGTTGCTCCTGCAAAATGAAGTTACAGCGTGATTCATTAAAGCAAATAAGAAGAAGCACTCCCTTGACATTCTCTCTGTGGATCCGGAGATTATGTTGCCACATCTGTGCTTATAAACAACCCGTGTGAATATGTCACATGGGTGTTGCTGGGATGGCAGTCATTTATCATGTGGACAATTAATGCCTTGCATGTTAAATAAGGAAGAGGGGGAAACGAATTGTCTCTATAGGTGAAATATAGCTCCTCGTTGCATTCTGTTATTCAAACTGTGAAATCATTTTTGTGTGCATGTGCATGTGCGTGTGCGCCTGAGTTGGTGTGAGGTGTGTGTGTGTGTGGTGGTGGTGGTGGAGAGCATAATTGTGTGTGACTGTGTGTGTGTGTGTGTGTGTGTGCGTGTGCGTGCAAGCATCTGCACGTGCACGGGTTGGTGTGGGCATGTATGCGTGAGTGTGTGTGTGCACTCACTTCTATGTGTGTCTGCACAATGGGTGGGTGCAAAGAGTAATTTCTGTGTGTGTGTGTGTGTGTGTGTGTGTGTGGTAGAGAGTGTAATAGATTCTGACACATTCTATGGGCGGCGTCAGCAGGCGCGCACTCACACAGATGTGATATGTGACCAGTTTCGCATTCCATTATCCGTTAAACTGCGCGCTGTCGTGCACGGCTCCAGATTGCGATGTCAACTTGGTGTACATTCACTGTGACTGCTGCATTAGGACCAAGCATATGGCTCCCCCCCTCACCACACACACACACACACACACACACACACCTCCCCCACACCCCCTCTGGGAAGAAAGCGACATTAGTTTGGATCCAACTTCTCAAACAAAGGCCTTCCATTTGACCTCTGTGCATTAAAGCAGCAATAGTGCTGAGGATTTGTCATTGCATGCAGTCTGTGAAAGCAAAAAAAAATACACTTGAAGAGCTTCCAAAATCAGATTTCCACCATTTAACAAAAAAATTACCCCTATTATTACAAAATGATTGGTTTCACAAAATTAAAACAATTCACAGTATTTTTGACAGGACATTATATTGTTTTAGTCCCTTGGCCAATGAGAAGAAGACTTACAAAGTGGATCCTCTGTATGTTAGACATGTTGAATGAACATATTGAATGAATGCAACATGAATGTAGCAACTGGCACCTTCACTGTATTCAGCTTTTCATGAGCAGTTGTGAGATGTGGTATTATTTGCCATTGGCTAAGACACAAATACTGTTAGTATTAGAATCGGCATCAGAATCACTTTATTTGTCGAGCACAATCCATGTAGAGGAAGTTGTCTTGGTGACACCGGTGCAGAGAAAAATCTAAAACTAACAAAGTAACACCAGCACACAAAGGCACACCTGGCATAATGACAAAGGGGCTCACACAATGACAGAGGAAAACGATAGCCCATATAGATAGATAGCGCATAGACTTTTACAAACATACATCCGGCATTGTGGTTTTTGCCGTGCCTGGCAGCTGCTGCTTTTGTGCTCTCAAATGCTTTTAGCAGGCCCCAGTGATGACTGTTTTTGCTGTAGTCAATTGCAACTGCATAGAGTGATACTTTGAAAATGAGTGGAAGTCTTTGCTGAGTCATTCCTAATGGAATACTCCACTAGTACATTCATAATGCAGCAGTCATGGTGCTTGGAGTGAGAGCTTTTGTCTCTGGCAGGAGGTCAGAGTCCAAACATCACTCTGATAGCAGTGGGGTAGAAACCCGAGCGTCCCTCCAAGTAGGGCGTGTCGTCATGGTGGTTCCCAAGTTCATTCATGTTCAGTGTGCTCTAGAATCAAATTATTGCGTGTTTGCCAAGGGCAGCGGTCCAAAATTCACGTCGAAGGGTTTCTGCACTCAACAAGATGCCAAAAGTTGTAGACTACACATGAATATTTATTTTAATTAGGAGGAGGTAGAGAATACTACGAAAGGAAATAGAGTACACTCCCTCTTTGTATTAAGGTGATTATTTTTGCATATTCTATTACTTTTATTCTATATTTTTGGCATCCTTGACTGCAGAAGCATTTTAACGTGGTTCCTGAACATTTCAACATATACTGATATACTGTAGCCAAGCACTGATTCCCAAAGGATGCAGACCAAAATCAGAACTTTTTTGCATATTCTACGGCTTTTGGCATCCTTGTGAGTGCGGCAGCCTTTTAAATTGGTTCTCAGCTAAGCATTGTTTCTCAAAGGATGCAGAATGAAAGCTGACTCAGCAGTAGTGAAATCTTGCGTGAGACACTTTTTCCACACAAAGAGACATGGTCCAGATTTAAAACCGTAACTAGGAATTGAATCGTTGGCAGGGAGAAGACACAGGACAGAATCAGATTTTTACTCAAATCAATATCAGATCTTCAAAATCAGATATGGAAGTGGTAAAGTTTGCATTATTTTACATCATGTGGGCACAATCTAACTGAATAAGCACACTAAACAATGTTAAAAGATGTAGAGGGAAAGCAGAAAAAAGTAAAGGAGACACAGATTTAAATGAATACAGCCACAGGAGACACATAACATTGGCATTTTCAGGCCAAGTGGACAAACAGGGATGTGATCTCATAGATCTCTTTTACATTTGGCATAAACGTGTGTCCCAGGTGAGCAGGTTGTTTTTGGCTAAAGCAAAAACACATAAAAAACCAGCGGTAAATGCACCCAAGACACCAGGAAAACCACCTCAGAAAGAGGTCAGAGGCTCATTTGGCCAAATTAACAGTGTGGCCACATAAGTGTAAGTGCAATCCGCATATAGCAACTAAAGAAATAATCTTTTGCATGTGGATCCGACCTGGAAACACATGCAAAACAAACAGGTGGCAGGCAGCCCAGATAGTAACAAACTTGTCAAAAATGGATTGTCAGGATAATCGTGGATGGCGAAGTGAGGCGAGACGTTTACTGTCAAGTTTTGCAACATAAATATTACTGGAGGAAGTGATGTGCAGGAATCTGGTTTCATGAAGGAAAGTGAAATCTGATTTCACCGTGTGGACTGGAGATGCATCTTAATGTCAGGTGGAAATGTAATCCAGCTAAATCATATCTAGACGCAGTCCAGATACTCAGTGCATGTTAATGGTGTAAAGGGGACCAGAGGAGGTAAATGGAGGTTTAGGGAAGTGGAGAAACAGGCCTAGTCAGATGTCTGCTAGTTGCTGGATCAGTACCAAGGGATAAAAAATACATTTCTTTGAGATGGACCAGTCAGGTTCTTTCCAGCCACATGCCCAGAGAATCTGCACAAAGGAGAAACCAACAAGATTGAAAGAAATCCCACATATGGACAGACCTGATAATATGGATGGAAAAAATACTTTGATCAAAGCGCTTTTATAATCACACTGATGTTAAAATGCAACGGGATTTACACCCCCACACCACAAGGCAACATAATTATACTGTCATAAGTAACAGAGAGGAACCACACACATACCAACACACTCTCACACACAGACAAACACATGCAAGTGAATACACAAATTTGAACTGGGAGTTTGTTTTTTCCCAGTGGACCTTGGAGCCTTGAATGCTGTGTGGTGTTTTTATTATGACAGAAATACCACATTAATTGCCAGTAGAGATGAGTATGAGCAAGTACAAGTTGCTCTCCAAAATGGCTTCTATTGTACAGTACCTGAGAAAATACTTTATTTGAAATGCTGCATTCAGAGCAAAAGAAAAGGCTAAAATATTTTGTTTTGTGGTGTTGCTTGGTCCCACATGCCCCCGTAGATTCTTCATCAAATTTTTGTTTTTGTAATTTTTATTTTCATCAGGAAAATGAATGTATTGACGTCAGATTACTCTGCCCATGACTTTAGGACCTCATTTACGCCTGGTGTTACAATGCGATCTGTATCTGGACATGCTATTCAGATAACAAACAGTCCAATCACGGCCTTACATTTGCACCTGGTATTTATATGTGGTTATCCTTGTGGGCCGGTAGGGAGCAGAGGTCATGTTGATGTTTCTAGCTGCAGTGAATATATTACTAACTGTGGTGAAGACATTTCTGGCTGGATACTTCCTCTGCAAACACTCTACTATACATTTAAGCTACACCTGACTGTCTCTGGGGGACATCCAGTCACCTGTGGAGGTTTTCTAGCAGATCCGATCACATTCCCATTGCAATGTGTGCTGTATGCACTTACACCTTGCATTAGCATGCGTTTTTCGATATCCAGATAAGATATGGAGATACAGATTTTAATTTTAATATCAGGTGGAAACAAGGTCAAAGATCCATCCACTTCAGGATCCAAGAGGGAGCTTTTGCATGTTGATATCCTATTTTCTTTCATTCTTTCTCTCTTTCAGATTACGTCTTGAACTTGACTGCAGTGACAAGTAAAATAACTTTTGCATTTCAGCTACAATATCCAGACGCCTCCTAATTTGGAGAAGCCTCCATCATTCAAATCTCACACAACGTTTTGTCTATATTCTCACAACGCCTATAAGCACTTCAAGCGTGTCAGCCCACAGAAGATGTGATTGACAGCGTTACATCCATGTCTATTTACATAATGACAGGCGTGACAATTATTTAAATGTCTAAATATGTTTTAAACTGCAATCTGCTCAAATGTTCCTTTCAGCCGCAAAATATAAAATAGAAGAAAATAAACATAGGCTTCCATATATTTTCTTAAAACTTTATTATCTTCTTAACATTGTCCATCAATCTCCTCCCCACTGTGTTCATGTCTGCTTTATTTTTCTTGCCTCCAGCTTCTGTCACTTTCACAAAGAACGATTTGATTCTACGGTGAGTACCAAATTAAACTGTAAAACAACCTGGGGGGACTGGTAGACTATTCATTTGACAGACATTTTAGATAAATTGATATGTTTCTTGAGGAAGCATGATACAGGAAAAAGCTACTCAATTTGAGACACCCAAATGTCAATTTATACATTGACAGTAGCCTTGTAAATGTGCAATTGCCAACTAGAAATGGGCATTTTAAAGTGGCAAGCCGTGTCAATTTTCTGTGCACTGACCAGTTTGACCTAGTATAGAGCCTTTGGGGACCCGGTTTTTGCTCTAGACTGAGTTTGGGTTATTGGTGAAAATTATAGACACTATTAGAGCTTTAATTCCTATTCTCAGCTCATTTGACACCATATCAGAAGCTAACCTGAAATACTTAAACCCTAAACACTCCTCAACACTCTCCTGAAACAAGTGATGTTATTACTTTTCACGGTAGTAAGTCATGTAACAAACTACTAGTTCAATGCCAGTAATAATATTACAGTTACCAATCAAAAAGATGAGTTGTTACCTTTGTTATCGCTATGTCCTCTGTCCTCTCAGGTGATGCAGGTACACGCTGACACTGTTGCCTAGACATCCTCTGAATTATTAATCAGTTTGTAACAAATGTCATAGTGAGCTGCTACTTTAAACATGCACTAGTCTTTAATAAAACTAATTTGGATCTGTCAACGCTTTGTAAATACAGACTTATGTTTCTTCCTTCCGCTTTTATGTGACCGGCACTCAACTTTATCTTCCTCTTAACGCTGATAATTGCAGCAGTCTAGAAACTCCCAAGCTATGTCTTGCATACATTAAATCCGATGAAATGAAATGTGAAACTGCATTATAATTTATGCGGCACACTTGATTCAACAAAGGTGATTTCTGGTGATCTTGGTGACTTGGCTGTAAATGTCAAATCTCTTCCAAACATCCTCCAAGGTGTTATCTTTGACTCTTTTTAACTTTGAACAGAAGGTCAGAATGGTTGTAAAATCTTGTTTTTATCACTCAGAAAACCTTTTTAATATATGGTTCTTCTTTTTTTTATTATCTTTTGCTTGGTGAAGTTCATATCAGTTTCTATTCTCCAGTTTGATGTAACTTCTCTAACACTGCTCGGAATGGCAGGCAAGGTCAGAGAAACAATTTATTTTTTTTACCTAAAATTTCCAAAAGAAAACAGATTTTTGGTCTGGGTCTCTTCTCAATGTCCATGAAACAGACCCATAATGTTTTCTCACCAAGGTTTTTGAGACATATTGAAAACTATTAACATACTGTACCTTTGAATTCTGAATGCATTCCAAAGGCTATGTGAGATATGTAGACATCTCTTTTTTTATCGAATGAGTCACAAAAGAAATGGCTCTGAGAGACTCAACTGTGCCACATAAGAGCTCTTCTGAACACCCTCTTGCATCCTTTTAAAATATGTCTTAATTATCTCCTCAATAGAAGAAATCAGCATTTAGCACTTATGCATATCCCAAAGACTCCTGTGCTACTGATGTGTAAAATCCCCACCCACCTCCACTACCACACTGGACGCAAGATTATCTATGAGCAAACCCCAAATTAAGTGAATGTTTCATTGCTTAATTATTTCAAATTAAATTAGTCTCATCAACCAAGACGCAGTAACATAAATGAAAACGGAGACACAAGGCTGGTTTCTACTTCTGACACCAACTACATGCTGTGATCTACTGCGTCTTAAAAAAAGACAGTAAAACCAGTTAATCAAAAGATTGAGATAAGTAGAATAACAGATAGTAGTGTGAGTTTTTTACTTAATTGATCAAAACTACTGTCTGGCAGCTGCTGGCACTTTTATAGTCCATTCTACTTTACAGGCTTTTCCGTCTTAAGCCCCAAAGTCCCAGGCACAGATGTACCAATCCCGTACTTGATTCTTCCCCAGCTCTATTTTGATTGTTTCCTCACACCCATGAAAGTAAGACTTCAATAAGCACCAGCACAGACGCCGATGATTCCCTGGGATTTTACCTCCAATCTCTCTCTAATCACAGTTTCACCCTCCTGTAAAACCCCTCTTCCACCTTCCCCTCCCAACAGCCACTACAGTATCACACTATCGCTTTATTGCTTCTCCACACGGATCTTAAGTCTTACTCGAGGCAAGCCATTCTTTTATCCTACATCAGCCTTCAACGTCTCCTCCTCTGTCTACCAACAGATTACTCTGGCCCCTCTTTCCTCCATTTTTTGCCCTCCAGTAAACTTCTGACACCAATATCAGTTTCATAATCCACTTTAGGGCTAGCTGCTGTGAGATCTGAGACATTATGCCCCTCCAGCTCCACTATCTAATCCTCTCCTTTTAGATCACCTGGCCCACAATACACTGGGTTGTGTTTTAAAAGCTCATAGTTTGTCTCCAGGCCAGCAGGCTGTACGATCATACTGTAATGCTATGTGATGCCCTGCATTTTGCCAGCTTGCTTAGTATTTACCTCACATTAGCAAAGGCTCTACAGTTGCTTCTCTGCATAATCTCTGCATAATCTCTTGATCTGCATAGACATTATATGCTTTTGAAAGAAAAAAGGCATAACAAAATAGAATACATGCTCATGACAATCAAAACAGTGTCTTCGCAGACAATGAGCAATGCACCATGCTGAGATCCTGGTCTGGGCTTCATTTTATCAAAGCCTTATGGGGACATCTAGTGTTGACTGAGAAAAAGTAAAAAGATGTATTATAGGTGATTATTTTTCCCTGGGTACAGATTAGAAGAGCTTTCCTCCTTTTAAACTACAGTTACAACTGATGTGGAGATGCTAAATCCTCATCTAAAAGGCCTCAGGGGAAATATCTCTTGACTGTTTTACATCCAGCAGGAACATTCTCCACACAAGTTGACGAGGGATAAAGTTTCAATCGTGGCCAGTGCAGGCTCAGACAGATGGTGTCTTTTCTATGCCGACTATTGCACTCGGTGGTGTATCTCCGTAGTGGAACAGACCAACTCCCTCTCTTCATCTATCTCCTGTTATCTGGGTCCCTCCTCCCCTACTGTTCCCTACTCCCCCTGCTTTGATTAGCTCCCATTAGAAAACCACTCTAAACCACTCAGCTACCCAACACAATTACAAGTCATAAAGCATGCAATCAACAAACTTCGCATCATGCCTAAATTCTCCAAGCACCCATTTGTACACTGTCACAGTGAAAAGGAGCAGTAGTGCAGCAAACAAAGTGATGCTAGACACAGCTTAGGGATGAAAGGAAATGTTGCTGGGGTTTTGTGTCTCAAAAGCATCAAAGGCGATGAGAAAGACTTGAGGGAGGGAATCCTGTTTATTAATGTTGCTCTGTCTGGGGATGAGATGGAACCATGTCCTCTGTCAAGATTGAGGGAATCAGTCCAACCAATTTGGCTGGATAGCACTGGCTGCCACAGCCGGAGACCAAAACAACCTACAACATTTGTCAGTTGTTGAGAGGGCGACTGCAGCTAATTGATTTTACAACATTTCATCCAAAGCCACAGGAAAAGAGTAGGAACCTTATGCAGTGAATTTAATGTCAAATGTGGATTGTCTAATAAATATCACCAGTTTGGTACATTCAAACAACATCAACATCATTTCAGGGCAACACGAAAGCTATCTCAGTACACAATATGCTCAGTGCACTGAATGAACAAGGCTTGCTCAATGGAAAACTATGTGTCAAACATGTTTGTATGTATAGGCTACTGTTAGGAGAGAGATACCCAATATCTCCAGAGATATCCAGCATGTCAAACTGTTTCATCATCGAAGGACTTGTAGTACCTTAAAATTTGCATTATTGTTTTGATTTGGTACCATCACTAATTTTGTAAAAGCAGATGACACTTTTTTCAAATGTTGAGAAATGTCATTTTGGCATGAAACTCCTACATTAGTCAAATTTCAGCAAATGCATAGCAGAAACTTCAGATAAAGTAATTTTAAATGTGTGCTCACAGTTGTTTCCATCAAAACATAATCTATACAAGGCTGGATTTATCTATTTACTACATATCTATCCTGCATTAGTGCCACAGACAATGTGGAAGTTTTGTGGAAGCAAAACTCTCTCAACCAACTGGTTACGTCCATTCCTTGTAACTTCTGACAGTTGAAAAGAGAGCAAAACTAGATTTTTCCTGTAGGGGAGGGAGCCAAAGTACTAGTAGTTCAGGACGTGGGACTTGCAATGGTTACATCTATAGCCACTCCAAACCTGAAAAAAAAAAAAAGAAATCAACCTCTGCTGTGTCTTTATTGTCTGCTGACGTTTCGGTACCTTCCCATGGTATACATTAAGTCAGTGGTGTCCAACCAATGAGCCATGGAGTTCCAAGAGTCTTCAGGTTTTCATTCCAACCAAAAACTTCATCAGGTGATTTTACTGATTAGTTGCTGCCTCTCTGGTTGAAGGTGTGCAAATCAATTAAATCAGCTGATGTAGCCTGAGTCTAGCATGAAGCCTGAATTAAAACTGCAGACTCTTATGGCGCTTCATGGCACATTGCTATGAAGGGCACGTTGTAGCATGCTGGTGGGCCAGCATGCTACAACAGCATGCTACCACATAAATAACTCTTTTCTAAAAGTGCACAGTCTCTCACAAGTGCAGACTTGGAATAATAATTACTTTACTTATTTGCATAGCCCTTTTCTAAAACAAAGTTTATAAAGCGCCTCACAAACAAGACAAACAAAAGCCACAGAAACAAGATTAGTCAAGAAAACAAGAGCACAGCAGCAAAAACAAAGACATAATCACAAGCGTCAGGGTGGGATACAGACAATGGTTAGGGTGAAGGGTGAGATGAGGAAGGTAAAGTCATTCCAACAAACCAACATATTGGAACAAAAGTGGAAAGAGAAACATGTAGATATGTAGAGATAGATCTTAAGAAGTGATTTAAATGATGACAGCCTAAGCTCCTCAGAGAGGGTTTTAGTTGTCTTGACAGCACGCACTCTGTCTCCTTTAGTCTTAAATTTAAATTCAGGAACCACCAGCGGGCCTCTGTCCAGGGATCTGAGGTTGCACTCAGGCTCATAAGGTGTTAAGAGATCATCAGAGAAATAACCTGTGCTTGAAGGGCGCATTCATACCATGCATGTTTGGAGCGGTTAATTTTAACTGCGGCAAGCCTAATGAACTGCGGTACGCTTCATTAGGACTGAGAACGTAATCCGAACCAACTGCAGGAAATGACCCCAAAACACAAGGTTTAATGGGTATAAAGAGACTGGTGTTGGCATCTGATAGCCAGCAGTTCCTCATGATTGGAAATCCTAGCAGAACAAAATGAAGCAAGGGCAAATCGCAGTCTGGACTGATGCTCATATTCAGTTATTTCTTCATGTGTTCTTGATGGACCTGAACACCAGGGAAACCAGGGAAATTGTGGCAAATAGTGCAGACAAGTCCATCATCCTTAGCTAAAATTACAGGGACTGGAATCAGATTTGTTTTGACTCCCCCTGCCGCCAAAATCTCTAACCTGCTGGAATGACAGGTTGCCAAAACTCTGTCCAATAAACAAGCTACCTGTGAGTCCATGTGACCTTTGTTTTCAATCCCTGGTGTGCTTGTAATTGGGCAGTGTGAACCCAAACAAACAAAAAGTAAACTTTTCCACTATGGTTTGGGCCACAGAAAACTACCTGTAGGTGTGATCGCACACTAACAGTGATTAGTATGTCGTGATTTCCTCTGCTTTCACCAGTTAAAAGCCTAGCTGCTGGATTCTGTCTATAGCTTGAGGCATTGGAGACTTTTGACTTATGCAGGAATAAAGACAGCTGCAGCAGTCTGGGCTGCACACCATACGTATAATCTACAATCATACCCCGTGTCAGAAAACATGAGGATGAAAGAGGTTCTTACTTGCTGTCACATTTTCAAACCGAGATACGAAACCCAGAGTTTCTCAAAGCATGAATAGTAGTTGCGCTCTCCAATCCTCTGCTCAATCATTGAGCAGGGTCTGTCATGTGGAATCCAGTCTCACACAGACATGCTGCCCATGTGAAAATCCCACATAGGCTCTCCTTGTATGTTTCTGGAAATGTACAGGTGATAAAGCTGTTGAAAAGATACTAGGTTTATCAGAGATATGTTGCATTTGAAACAAACACAATCCAGTGGGCAATGCTTTGCAATGACAACACTTTCAACAAAGTATAATATTGGGAAGGATTGTGCATACGCTGGGATAAGAATATACTGTATATAGTGTGCTCATGTTAGATACAATGTTTGTTATCTTCTGTATTACACACATCCAAGAACTTCACAATCAATCACCACGGTCAGAAAGGCATAATATGCGTTTCTAATCTATAAAAGATGGGTGAAGTACGGAAGCCCATTGAGGACATTCATACATTTTGTTTATGCCGTTTTCCCGTGATAGCAAGTTCATTTTGTTTGTTTTCTTGAGCTATGGATTTATTTATGTCCTTATTTTGAGATAACACAGTTTGTTTTCCTGAGATAATGGGATAATTTTCTCATTATTATTATTATTATTAGTGATTATCATTATTAGTGCCTTGCTCAAGAGCTCCTCGACAGTAGCTGTTCAGAGAGGGGAGAGTGTTTCTCAGTTGAAAAGCAGTCGAAGGAAAATACTTATCCAAAATGTCAGCATCAAGACAGCAGCCTGCCAACGAGCCCCGTCGGCAAGTTGGAAGTAGTTGGCAAGTTGCCTTGGCAACCGACCAGGGTGCACTGGTTTATCATTCACTTTCCCCTCCCGGATTTTCCCAGGTCCTGGTCCAGGATTCAAACCAGTGACGTTCAAATCACTGGCCTGCTTCTCTAGGTGTCCACCACCCAATACTGCTACTTTACTTTACTACCTACATATGTACTTTGAAAGAAAAAGAAGAAAGAAAATAATAATAGTAATAATAAAAATGAATCAGAGGTAAATAGATATATATAATAGTAATTGTACCTCAAATAAGATAAGAAAAGATAAGATAAGATAAGATAAGATAAGATGAGATAAGATAAGATAAGATGAGATAAGATGAGATAAGATAGCACTTTATTAATCCCCTTGGGGAAATTCAGGTGCCACAGCAGCAACTGGCAGACAGTACCATGGCAAACAAGTACAGTAAGTACATTAAGATAATAAAAAAGAAGAGGTATTACGACAAAAAAAAAACAATAGAGGTAATGGACATAATATAGAGACTATGGAGACAGTGCAAAAATGCAAAAAATAGTAATAATAATAAATGTGTATTCTTACATATATATTCTGTATATATCTAATCAGGAGTTCGGTCATTAGTGGGCTAGGGTCCAAGTCCAGGTCTGAGTCATGTGCAGGGTGTGTGTGTGTGTAGGGGGGGGTCAGGAGTTATGACTGGCTGGCACCGGGGTCACTGATGTTGTTGAACAGTCCAATGGCCGCCGGCACAAAGGAACGCCTGAGCCGCTCTGTCCTGCAGCGTGGGAGGAGGAGCCTGTGGCTGAAGCTGCTCCTCATCAGCCTCAGAGGGTGAGAGGGGTTCTCTGGGATGGCACTGATCTTTGCCACTGCCTCCAGACGGTCCAGTTTGACTCCCTCAACAACAGAGCCAGCCTTCTTCACCAGCTTGTTCAGTCTGTTGGCTTCCACTGCCTTGATGCCGCCTCCCCAGCACACCACAGCTGAGAAAGAAAACAGAAAGGGAAGAAAGAAAGTATTTGGGGTGGATGGGGGGGGGGTTAAATGCAAAGAAATAAATGAAAAAGTAGACAAAATAGGTGATGATCAAGTGGCAGAGAGGTTCAGGTTGGTAATTAATGGGCTCCAGGTTTTACTGAAAACAGATACAGGCATTGTGGTTTGTTCGGTGCTTATGTATTCTCTGATAAGATGATACCATTGCTGTATAGAAGTGCGGTTTGTTTGTATGCATTTCTTTTTTTTTTTTGGCAAGAACAAGAAGGATCCAGAGTGTCGGGGTTGAAGATCGAGGTTGTCCATGTCACCAAGGATGCATAAAGTAGGAGAGAGGGGGGTGCTGTGGCCCAGGGTCTGAGACATGGTGGAGGATATCTGACTCCAGAACAGATGGATAAGTGGACACTGTCAGACTGAGTGGAGGTAGGTAGGTAGCAATAAGGCTATACTAATATTTATACAAACAGCTACTGCTATATTCAGTCCAGCGTCCACATCGTGCTGTGAGGCGGGAGTGTGTACAGCGGCTGACAGATACTCAGCCTTGCACGGAGATTACAGTGAGTGTGTGCCTCTAATTCCGTGTTTGTTGATTCATATAAACCTGCAGAATGTGTTTCCCAGGTCCAAAACAGACAGCGGGACATTACTATTGTATGTTCTTCGTTACTGAAATCCCGGCCTCTCCTCTCCTCTCCTCTCCTCTCCTCTCCTTCCTCATCCAGCATCCAGTTGTCCAGCAGCACCAGGCTCCGTCAGCCTCACTGACTCCCATCATCCGTACAGCAACTCCTCATCTCACACTCTACAGGGAATGTGTGTGTGTGTGTGTGCGTGTGTGTGTGTGTGTGCTTCTTAGCTGTGCGTTTCTTTTTGTGTATGTGAGAGAGAGGGAGACAGAGCGAGAGAGAGAGGATATTGGACCTTTGTATACAAGACTGGAAAAAGTGTGTATTTCTCTCTCTCTCTCTCTCTCTCTCTCTCTCTCTCTCTCTCTCTTTCTGTGTGTGTGTGTGTGTGTGTGTGTGTGTGTGTGTGTGCATGTCACGGACTAGACAAACCAAGCATTTATTCCCTGTAGCAGGAGTGTGTGTCATATCCAGGTGAGTGTGACAGATCGGGGGCTCCACCACAGTGACAGGGGAGCCAAGGCCATCCAGCATGCATTATTCATGAGGACTGGAAGTGTCTCGTTGGTATGGTGGTTTGGCACGGCAACACAAAGCAACAACGGCCAGGTAATGAGAGGCTGGGAGCTCGCTGCTGTGTCATGAGCATCACAAAGTCTTACAGCGACACCTAGTGCTCACTGCTAAAAAAAAAATAAATAAATGGTTTGGCAAAGCAGCTGGACATTCTTCACTTTTTTTTTTTGTACTGTGATAAATTTAGCCTTGTCTCCCCCTCCAGAGGAAAGAAACCAACTTCTGTGTCCTTGGTCTAATACTTCTTATATCTGTAGCCTATGTCTA
Source organism: Centroberyx affinis (assembly GCF_046629955.1). NCBI lineage: Eukaryota > Metazoa > Chordata > Actinopteri > Beryciformes > Berycidae > Centroberyx > Centroberyx affinis. The sequence continues at coordinate 75,311 of NW_027281437.1, forward strand.
TAAGAGTTTAATACCCAAAAATTAGATGCTGTTTTCTTATTTCTCTACTGTATTATCTATAATGAGTGATGCAGAAATTAGCAAAACCGTCTAATTCTCATGTTAACCTTGCTGATTGCTTTATAATGTCTTTTCCTATACAAATAGGCCAGTGTCTATACCTGACTGTACAGGTTCAGGCTAATATAAAGTATATATATATAGGTTAATCATTATATCAGTAGTATGTATGGGTAGAGATTTAGGTGACACTTTTCCATCATATTCCAAAATAGTCCTCATACTCTCCAATACTCTCCTACTGTAAAACCATTTAAAAAAAACAAATGGTCAGCAGAAAGTGAGTTTGAAAGCCATAAATCTCTGCACCTGGTGGAATAAATGCTGAGTCATTCATGGTATTGATCTACAACCCTATCAACCCCCTGCCTATTATGGTCATTTTGTGCTATGGAGCAGTAAAAATCTTACTGATTGCCCCTTTAACTAAGTTTCTGTTCTATTCTGTTATGTCATTCCATCCTATTCTGTTCTTTGTTTTCATTTATCGTTTTCATTTATTGTTCCATGGGGCTGTCAGACTGTAACTGTGATTAAAGGCTAGACAAATGAACCTGAGTTGACTATTCAACACTGGGATTTTTTACAACGTACCTTTTGAAAAGAGTCCACAAAGGAGACCGAGCTTGCGTTTTCTTTCTGCAGCCTGTGTGAGCTCGTCACTGTCCTTGAAGGCACAGTCTGGAGTCTTGTGTCAAGGCTGGTGGACCTTTCCAGCCTGAACTTTGGCACAAGGCTCTACAAGGATGCTGCCAAATGACTGATCCTGAGCGCCCATTGCTATGGGGAGAGGATTCTCTTACTTCTGTAAACTTTTTTAAACCTTTTTTTTTCTTTAGATCCAGAGGGTAAGCCTGTGAAACGACCCCCTCTACAAGATCTGCGACCCAGTGGCCAAACCTGAAGGCCACATGAGGGGAGGCGCTGATGTCTGAACACTAGTCTAAACAGAAAAGAGGCCAAGGTGGTGAAATCATCATCGCTGACAGCTGGTGAAGACCCAGCCTCCGCTCCTGTGACACTGCCACTGGCAAATTTATCAGTGTCAGAGGCAGAGGAGGAGGAACACTGGACCAGGCTCTCTGGGTTTCTTAATGCGACTGGAGATCCTCCACTGCTGTCACATTGAATTTCCATAACTTCCTCCACTTTCTTGACTTAGAAGTGGCTCGCTTCTGCAGCAATGTGGACTCCTGACTCACAACCCCAAGCACCGGTGGGTTTAAGCTCCTTTAATGCTCTCTTCCTGGACAAGGGGCACTCTTATACTCTTGTCCTATAGAGCAGTGGTTCTCAATGTGGGGTCGGGGGACCACCAGGGGTCCTTGAGGGGGTTCCAGGAGGTCCCCAGCAAATTGATGAATTGTTAAACTTCATTATTTCATTTACAAGAACAACTAGAGAATGTAGAAGAATGATTATTTTGATTATAGTTTCTCTGTTATCTCTCTTCCTACAGTACAGATATTCATGGAATTCTGGACAAAATCATCTAACAATAAAAATATTCTCAGATTTGGGTGCAAGAAACAAAATCTCATCAAATGGGGGTCCGTGGCCCTAATGTGTACTAAATTAGGGGTCCTTGATATGAAAAAAGTTGAGAACCACTGCTATAGAGCATGTATAGGAGGTCTACTTAGAAAGTGAGTGAGCTTGAACTCCTCTGCAAAATAGACTCATGGGAGAAAATTCCTAAATCCAGATACGCTACGTTTTGAAAAAACGTATCCTGCTGTTATCAAAGGAAGGGCACACTTAGAAGTTTCCCATTTAAAAAATATTTTACCTTGATTTTGCTGACTACCACATCAAAGTGGTAGTCAGCAAAGTGGAAAGTGGAAAGTGATTTATTTTTCTATTTCATGTAATTTCAGGCCACAAAGCAATAAAGACTACAAAATTTGAAAGGGTATTTTGATATCCACTGTAGATAGGTGGGCTATAGGAAAGTAGGTATTTAGGTCTAGTTAGAGTAGATAGATGGATAGATGAAGATGTTTTGATCATCTTTAAATCCCATTTTGAGTGTGGCAATGAAAGACAATAAAGATCCTAGATACTAGATGTAAGTTGGATGTAAGATATAATACTGAGCAATTGACATTTTCCCTCAAATGGATATAGCATTTTTGAATGAAACTTTTCCCAATTAAAAACCAAATATATTTCATTTTTTTCCACTGGCTTCTGCAGCATATGTATTTTCATTTTTGTACAGTCAGACAGACAGCCAGACAGATAGATAGATAGATCGATATAACTTCTGTTCATCTGACATATCTTAATTTTAAAAAACAGTAGCTCAATGTTTTGTAGCCCTGAGTCATTCCATTCTCTGGTTGTTGCCTGTCTGGATTACCAACAGGCCCTGCAGAGATCGCGCATAAATTTGTAAATTAATTGTAAATTTGCACTCATACAAATTAGCAAATTGTCTCTGCTCTCTTCAGAGAACAGTGAGCATTTTCTATGGTTTGCTTAAGCTACAATATGTGATGGGGTGGATACTTGATGTTCACCAAGGTTTTTATTCACCAAAGATTTTATTCACCAAGAAGCACTTCTGAACGATATCACCCTTTTTTTTAAAACTAATCAGTTATGCAAGCAAACAACTCCTTACCAAAACTCTGAACCAGAAGAAACAACGCAGAAAGGAGAAAAGACTTTGATCTATTAAATCATCAAGAAGTGACTGGAAGTCCTACAGTCAATCTGTAAAAAAAAAGAAAAAAATCTCTTTATGTTTGTGCCCTGTGATCTTGTTTATGTTTTAAATGTGCAGATGCTTGGACATGCAGCATAATGGTGTGATGTTGTGAGGGACTGTATTTCTCACTGATTCATTGAAATAACACACTAATGAACAGCTGCAATAGCCAAGGGGTAGGAGGTGTAACCTATGCTGGATTTAATGGGTTGCTTTAGTGCTGCCTTCAAATGCTCATCGTAATTCCCTACTTCTGATTTCTGAAGCCTTCAAGCGCTTTTGGTCGGAATATAACAAAATAATGTACCTTGTAAAAAGTATTTTTTTGGTGGCTGTTGTTTTATTTTAGAAATCAAGCCACACAGAGCTAATTTGTACTGTAATGACAGAGTAAAGGGGAGAAACATCGCATCAGACGTGTAGTTGATGTTGAAATTAATTAAAGA